>NC_074699.1:11489424-11669661 GCF_029448725.1 Salvelinus fontinalis
ACACACATACGAGAAATTGAGTTTGTGTGCTACGGATTGAACTCCCCTCCACGACCCCACACATCACTCAAGTTCACAGACAATTCAGACAAAATAAGCAACATTTCAGACAAAATAAGCAACATTTCAGACAAGATAAACAGTTCTTGAAAGCATTGTTTACTAATGGGGAATGCAGTCAGAGGCTATAAAGGTGCTGCAGATGACAGTCCCCCCAGTTCTTTCTTTGCTGAAGCCATGAGTGCACGTTTCAGTGCCCAACAGGTCATATATCTTATTTTTTCAGATGTCCAGGAGGGACAAGAGAACAATGATTTAGAAGAGGAGGAGGTATCTGAAGAAGAAGATGGGGAAGAATACAACCCAGAGCACGACGCATCATCTTCAGATGAGCTGAAAGAGAGACATGTTTGTCAAAGACCAGCAAAATAACATGGTTCTTGTCACCATATGACAACCAGGGCAGGATGGCAGCACAAAATGTCATAAGGATGACCCCAGGGCCCACAAGACATACAGTTGCCCATGCCCAGGACATCGCCTCAACATTCTACATGTTCATCACACCAGCCATAGAAAAAGATCATCCTGGGTTTCTGTAAATATGGAGACATCTGGAAAAGGATGGATGAGATTGACCTGCGTGCCTACATAGGGCTGCTAATCTTAGCGGGTGTGTATACGTCCCCAGGCAAGGCTAAATGTAGTCTCTGGGATGCAGAGAGTGGAAGGGCGATTTTCCGTGCCACGATGCCACTGAAAGTCTTTCACACTTTCTCAAGAATGCTACGATTTGAGTCACAGTGAGTCAAGACCTGCAAGACGTGTGAGAGACAAACTGGCGGCCATAAGAGAGATCTGGGAAAAGTGGGTGGAGCATCTGCCATACCTCTACAACCCTGGGCCTGAAGTAACAGTGGATTAGCAACTGGTTCCATTCAGAGGTACATTTTTATGTTCATATCTGTAATGTAAGTGCTTTTCACTGTTAATTTTATTATGTATTGCTGTAATATCATTGATTTATGTGATTGTTTTCTGTGACACTGATACTAATTACTGATAGTAATCTCTTTTGTCAAAAGGTCGCTGTCCTTTCTGGCAGGATATGCCCAGCAAGCCAGAAAAGTATGGCATCAAGATATGGGTGGCCTGTGATGCATAATCCAGCTACGCTTGGAAGATGCAAGTCTACACATGGAAGCCAACCAGTGGAGGCCCGGAGAAGAACCAGGGGATGTGGGTTGTGCTTGATGTGACAGATGGACTGAGGGGGCACACTGTCCCGTGTGACAATTTCTTCACCTTTTATGAACTCAGCCAGCAGCTCCTGAAGAGGAAGATCAACATGGTTGGCACAGTTAGAAAGAACAAGCCTGAGCTCCCCCCTGCACTCTTCGCAACAAGGGGGAGAGAAGCCTTCTCATTTAAGTTTGCCTCCACCCCCACCACCACTCTAGTTTCTTACCTCCCAAAGAGAAACAAGAATGTGGTCCTCCTGAGCACACTGCACAAAACGTCTGAGATCAGTGATCGTGAGGACAGGAAGACAGCCATCATCTTGGACTACAACCACAACTACAAAGGAGGCGCTGACAAGCTGGACAAGGTGATTGGAACTTAAAGCTGCAGCAGGATGACTGCTCACTGGCCCATGATAATCTTCCATAACAACATTGATGTGTCCTCATACAATGCCTTCGTGATATGGAACAAGAGGAGGGTGTTCCTGGAGCAGCTGGGAAAGGCACTTGTAATTCCGAAACATTCAAAGAAGGGAGCGCCTCCTCCGCACAGCAGCCTCTGCAGCGCTTGTGAAAGCTGTTCCGGGGGCTGAATCTTGTCCTGATCCACCTGAGGCTGCAGCTGGGGCAGGCAAGAGGAGTAGATGCCAATTCTGCCCCCCAAAGAAGGACTGTAAAACAAATACTATGTGCTGCACATGTGAGAAATACATCTGTAAAGTCCATGCACACACACTTGCATCCTACATGTGCTAGAGTTGATTGATTTATGTTCTTCACTTTTTAATTGTGTATCTATTATCTTATCTTATTTTATTCTTATTTATTGTTGTTGTTTATAGACGTTGTGGGTGGGGCCAATGGTTTAAAAAAATGGGAGAAGACTGATTTTTATCAAGACCAGTCCCCATGCTTGTCTCAGCGCAATGTGAAACGATGCTGAAATAGCTATTGCTTCAAATTCTATTGCTTCTAACTTCAATATGCTTTTTAAATAAATAAGACCTACATTACTTTTAACAGCACATTACGCAACACTAGTGAGACTCATTTCGCCTACAGTAGGCCTACAGTATATCGAAAAATATTTCTTTCAATGACGAGATTCTCCGCCAAATGTTACATTTAGAGGATTGGAGGATTCTAAATGAATATCTAAGGGGAATTTTTCGGTAGGGAAAATCTGGTCTGTGAGAATATCTAAGGGATTTTATATAATTCTAAATTCATTAATAATAATAATAATCACTTTGTTTAAAAATTTACAATATTTTGGAGATTATCTCATATTCATTTAACCTAGAGTGAGCGAGAAAAAGGCCATTCTTGAACAGGGGGGAAGACATTCTCACTAATTTGTAAATAAAGCAACCCTCACGGGTCTCCTGGCACGGGTATCGAACCAGCATCTGTAGCAACGCAGTTTGCACAGCGATGCAGAGTCTTACACCGCTGCACCACTCGGGGGGGGGCCCCATTCACAAAGTTTTTAATGCAGATCAATTGTCTTGCACAAAGTATCAAAATACAGAGAGGTGTTGGAAAAAGTATATTGTCCTTCTAATAGCCCATAATGGGCTATTATAATACTATAGATGGTGTCCAGGTCAGTACATGGTGTCCAGGATAACCAAAACATTTCTTTATGAAAGACTATCAGAAAGAATGCTAGTATTTATTTATTTTGATCCAAAGCCATGAATGAGTGAGTCACTCAGCTTTATGTAGGTGCTGGGCTATATGACTGTACCGTCAACTTGATTATATATATATATAATGATACTTATATAATGAGATTATTTCGTCTTCAAAAAAATGAAAGTGAGCAATTGTAATCTGAATAAAGGCCTAAATAATATTTGTAAAGGCCAAAACATTTGTTTCTGTTTTTAGAGGGAGAGAAACACTGGGGCAATTGTGCACTGCCCTAAGGGACTCCCAATCACGGTTGGATGTGATACATAATAATAAAAAATGATAAATGTTTTTTTATCAATTAGGATATTTGAGTTTAACCACAATGTTTGTTGTATTATTTGTTCTGTCTTTTCTGGTGGATTAAACTGAAAATGCAACCAATCACGGTGTGTTGTGATACAGCCAACCTAACTAAGAAATAAATTTGAAGAATTCTCCCCCTACCCTCCTTCTAGGCAAGTTGATTGTCCTGTTAATAGCCATAATGGTACTGTGCAACGTGACCGTGTGTGCTGGAAATAGCATTTTCCAGTAAGAAACCATTTGTTTACCTTCATTAGCCTACTATGTTCCAATATTTCTGTCATTCAGTGATATTTATTCCCATAGTAATTCCAAAGTTTATCCAACATTTTGATGTTTCAAGAGCTTGCCCACACGCACTTTAAACATATAGATAATAAAGCATTTTGAAGATAGAAGCAGCCTGCATTTGTTTATTAGGTTCAGTCTGACAAGTAAACATAGGCTACAGTACATACTGTAGTAAACATGGTAAAGTGTCTAATTCCTTACATAAGGGAGAGCAGGCCATGTCCAGACTTTCTCGTGACCTCAAGTACTCATTAACTCTGTCTTTAATGCTTTATCGGGTTGCATCAGTCATGGACAGAAACGTCTGAGACACAGTATTAATGAAGAACATCCGGAGGTTCACTGGTAAGCCATATCTGCCTCGGGATCCATCCCAGTTGATATTCTGTGTCCACTAGCGGTATCTCTTCAGTTACACATCCTTGGAATAGCAGAACAGCATAACGGTCCGAACGGCCCTTGCTGTGCCTGGTGAGCAGTTGGTCAAGTTCTGTGTCAGAAGAGGAATGGAAATGTCAGGGTGAACCAACGACCTGACGAACCCGCCACGTATGTGGACTCTGCCTGTCGGAGGTGGAGTTCCAGAGCTCACAGGTGTACCTCGCATGGATTGTGACTCCATCTCGTTCCTCGCCCTCTTCAACGCGTCATTCTCTGCCTGACTCTCCGCCAATGACGAGTGACTCTCTGCCAATACCGCCTGGCTCTGGACCAATGCATCAGCTGTCGCCCGTATCTCTGCCCTCAGATAATGTTTCTCTTTCTGCTGGTCTGCCTTCAATGACTCGATCTCGGTCTTCAAAGTTTGAATCTGATCCATGTGCACCTTCATCAGATGAGCAGAACGATACCGCCCTAAGCCCCCATCGATTACAATGGCCTATGATAGAAACGGTAGATCAATTAAGAATTAAAAGTGACTCCAACACACAAATTGTGCATACACATTTTAAGAATCTAGCAAAACTAACCGCTTTCTTGGCAACCATGCATTTTTTCGGTGTGGCCCTTTGTCCTGGTCCACTGATATCCACGGATTGTTGTCGGCATGGCTGTACGCTCTGCAAAAACACATTCAAGTTTTTACAACACAATATTTTTGTAAAAAATGTTTTTATTTAACCCTTATTTAATTAGCGATTATATTACACAGTATGCCTACACATTGATACGCTATACATATATTTTTTTAAAGAAAAGGCACCTAAACCAAAATACCTTGTTTTGGTGATCCCCTTATTCCGGCTAATTTCCAAGTCCTCTGGTGGTTATTGTCCGAACCCTGGAATGGGTAGCACCATAGAAAGAAGCTGGCTTACTGAAAACTATGTCCATTTCGTCTGTTCTCTTTGGTCGAACAACAGCAAAGGACCTTGTGAAGATGCTGGAGGAAACAGGTACAAAAGTATCTATATCCATAGTAAAACAAGTCCTATATCGACATAACCTGAAAGGCCGCTCAGCAAGGAAGAAGCCACTGCTCCAAAACCGCCATGAAAAAGCCAGAATACGATTTGCAACTGCACATGGGGACAAAGATCGTACTTTTTGGAGAAATGTCCTCTGGTCTGATGAAACAAAAATATAACTTTTTGGCCATAATGACCATTGTTATGTTTGGAGGAAAAAGGGGGAGGATTGCAAGCTGAAGAACACCATCCCAACCGTGAAGCCAGTTGGTGGCAGCACAATGTTGTGGGGGTGCTTTGCTGCAGGAGGAACTGGTGCACTTCACAAAATAGATGGCATCATGAGGCAGGAAATTTATGTGGATATATTGACGCAACGTCTCAAGACATCAGTCGGGAAGTTAAAGCTTGGTCTCAAATGGGTTTTCCAAATGGACAATGACCCCAATGTCACGATCGTGTGGGGGATTGACGGACCAAAACGCAGCAGTTGGAAAATAAGCCATCTTCTTTTATTTAAGAAGAAGGAGAACGAAACAAAAACACTTAAACACTAAACAAAACAAGAAAACGACCGTGAAGCTACAAACGTTGTGCACATACATACAGGCTACAAACATTCTACATAGACAATTACTCACAACCAATGAGAGCCTATGGCTACCCTAAATAAGGCTCCCAATCAGAGACAACCGAAATCAGCTGTCTCTAATTTGGAACTCATTCAGGTAACCATAGACTCTCCTAGACAACTAAACATACATAGACAACGCTAGACATCTACACTAAACACAAACCCATATACTACACCCCATAACCCCTTTACCATATAAACACCCAAAACTAACAAAACATAAACATTCCCCATGTCACACCCTGACCTAACTAAAATAATAAAGAAAACAAAGAATACTAAGGCCAGGGCGTGACATAACCCCCCCCTTGAGGCGCGAACTCCGGGCGCACCATACACAGTCTAGGGGAGGGTCTGGGTGGGCTTCCCTCCACGGTGGCGGCTCCGGCTCTGGTCGTGGTCCCCACTTCACCACAGTCCCTAACCACCTCCTTAGCTTCCTCAAAATGACCCCTCTCCACATTAATCCCATTGCATTAAGGGACAGCTCCGGACTAAGGGCCAGTACCAGGGTAAGGGCCAGTACCAGGGTAAGGGGCAGTACCAGGGTCAGGGGCAGTACCAGGGTCAGGGGCAGTACCAGGGTCAGGGGCAGTACCAGGGTCAGGGGCAGTACCAGGGTCAGGGGCAGCACCAGGGTAAGGGGCAGCACCAGGGTAAGGGGCAGCACCAGGGTAAGGGGCAGCACCAGGGTAAGGGGCAGCTCCGGACTGAGGAATGGCAGCTCCGGACTGAGGAATGGCAGCTCCGGACTGAGGAATGGCAGCTCCGGACTGAGGAATGGCAGCTCCGGACTGAGGGACTGCAGCTCCGGACTGAGGGACTGCAGCTCCGGACTGAGGGACGGCCCATGGCTGGCTGACAGATCTGGCTGCTCATGGCTGGCTAACGGATCTGGCTGCTCATGGCTGGCTGACTGATCTGGCTGCTCATGGCTGGCTGACTGATCTGGCTGCTCATGGCTGGCTGACGGATCTGGCTGCTCATGGCTAGCTGACGGATCTGGCTGCTCATGGCTAGCTGACGGATCTGGCTGCTCATGGCTAGCTGACGGATCTGGCTGCTCATGGCTAGCTGACGGATCTGGCTGCTCATGGCTAGCTGACGGATCTGGCTGCTCATGGCTAGCTGACGGATCTGGCTGCTCATGGCTAGCTGACGGATCTGGCTGCTCATGGCTAGCTGACGGATCTGGCTGCTCATGGCTAGCTGACGGATCTGGCTGCTCATGGCTAGCTGACGGATCTGGCTGCTCATGACTGGCTGACTGATCTGGCAGATCCTGTCTGGTTGGCGGCTCTGGCAGATCCTGTCTGGTTGGCGGCTCTGGCAGATCCTGTCTGGTTGGCGGCTCTGGCAGATCCTGTCTGGTTGGCGGCTCTGGCAGATCCTGTCTGGTTGGCGGCTCTGGCAGATCCTGTCTGGTTGGCGGCTCTGGCAGATCCTGTCTGACGGACGGCTCTGGCGGCTCCTGTCTGGCTGGCGGCTCTAGCGGCTCCTGTCTGGCGGACGGCTCAGTGGGCTCATGGCAGACGGGCGGCTTTGCAGGCTCATGGCAGACGGGCGGCTTTGCAGGCTCATGGCAGAAGGATGGCTCAGATGGCGCTGGGGAGACGGATGGCTCAGATGGCGCTGGGGAGACGGATGGCTCAGATGGCGCTTGGCAGACGGGCAGTTCAGTCATCGCTGTGCAGACGGCAGACTCCTGCCGGCTGAGGCGCACTGTAGGCCTGGTGCGTGGTGCCGGGACTGGTGGCACCGGGCTGGGGACACGCATCTCAGGGCTAGTGCGGGGAGCAGCAACAGGACGCACAGGACTCTGGGGACACACAGGAGGCTTGGTGCGTGGTTTAGACACTGGTGGTAAAGGGCTGGAGACACGCACCATATAGCTAGTGCGTGGAGGAGGCACTGGTGGTACTGGATTGGGGCGGGGAGGTGGCGCCGGAAATACCGGACCGTGCAGGCGTACTGGCTCCCTTGAACGCCGAGCCTGCCCAACCTTACCTGGTTGTATGCTCCCCGTCGCCTGACCAGTGCGGGGAGGTGGAATAACCCGCACCGGCCTATGTAGGCGAACCGGGGACACCATGCGTAAGGCTGGTGCCATGTACGCCGGCCCGAGGAGACGCACTGGTGACCAGATGCGTTGGGCCGGCTTCATGACATTCGGCTCAACGCTCAGTCTAGCCCGGCCGATACGTGGAGCTGATATGTACCGAACCGGGCTATGCACGCGTACAGGAGACACCGTGCTCTCTACTGCGTAACACGGTGTCTGCCCGTACTCTCGCTCTCCATGGTAAGTACAAGGAGTAAGCGCAGGTATCCAACCTGACTTCGCCACACTCCCTTTAAGGCCCCCCCCAAGAAATTTTTGGGTTGTACTCACGGGTCTCCAGCCTTGCTTCCTTGCTGCCTCCTCATATCGCCTCCTCTCGGCTTTCGCTGCCTCCAGCTCTTCACAAGGGAGGCGATATTCTCCAGGTTGAGCCCAAGGTCCCTTTCCTTCCAATTCGTACTCCCAACTCCAGAAATCCTGTGTAGGTAGGTCCTGTTGCCGCCTTCCATGCCGCTTGGTCCTATGGTGAGTAATTCTGTCACGATCGTGTGGGGGATTGACGGACCAAAACGCAGCAGTTGGAAAATAAGCCATCTTCTTTTATTTAAGAAGAAGGAGAACGAAACAAAAACACTTAAACACTAAACAAAACAAGAAAACGACCGTGAAGCTACAAACGTTGTGCACATACATACAGGCTACAAACATTCTACATAGACAATTACTCACAACCAATGAGAGCCTATGGCTACCCTAAATAAGGCTCCCAATCAGAGACAACCGAAATCAGCTGTCTCTAATTGGGAACTCATTCAGGTAACCATAGACTCTCCTAGACAACTAAACATACATAGACAACGCTAGACATCTACACTAAACACAAACCCATATACTACACCCCATAACCCCTTTACCATATAAACACCCAAAACTAACAAAACATAAACATTCCCCATGTCACACCCTGACCTAACTAAAATAATAAAGAAAACAAAGAATACTAAGGCCAGGGCGTGACACCCAAGCATACTTCCACAGTTGTGGCAAAATGGCTTAAGGACAACAAAGTCAAGGTATTGGAGGGGCCATCACAAATTCGACAGAGAATTTGTGGGCAGAACTGAAAAAGCGTGTGCGAGCAAGGAGGCCTACAAACCTGACTCAGTTACACCAGCTCTGTCAGGAGGAATGGGCCAAAATTCACCCAACTTATTGTGGGAAGCGTGTGGAAGGCTACCCGAAACGTTTGACCCAAGTTAAACAATTTAAAGGTAATGCTACTAAATACTAATTGAGTGTATGTAAACTTCTGACCCACTGGGAATGTGATGAAAGAAATAAAAGCTGAAATAAATAATTCTCACTACTATTATTCTATACATTTCACAATCTTAAAATAAACTGGTGATCCTAACTGACCTAAAACAGGGAATTGTTTGTAGGATTAAATATCAGGAATTGTGAAAAACTGAGTTTAAATGTATTTGGCTAAGGTGTATGTAACTTCCAACTTCAACTGTATATTGTCCTGCTAGAAACGCTGTTTGCAGAATTCACAGCCTGCTATTCTTGTGAAAAACAGTGTTAAATAATATATCTGTGAGAATATCCAAGGGGTTTTATATCATTCTAAATTAAATAATAATAATAATAATTATAGCTTTGTTTTCGAAATAACGATATTTTGGAGAATTTTTCGATTTCAAATAACGTAAAGTGAGTGAAAAACAGGACATTCTTGAACATGTGGTGAGACATTGATACTAATTTGTAAATAAAGCCAATTTGTTATTTAGAATTATTTTTTTCTGTTTTTAGAAGGAGAGAAATCAAAAGCCCGGTCACGGCCAATACAGGTATTGAACCAGCATCTGTTGCAGCGCAGTTTGCAATGTGATGTGTGAGACCGCTGCGCCACTTAGCACAACGCAACCAGTCAGGAGTAGGCTACAGTACTACAGTAAGAGAAAAATTATCCTAACATTTTCACAACATAATTGTAGTCTAAGTTTCTCTTAGAATATAAACCATAGTGTAACAAGTGTATTTTCCCTGGTGTGCGCTGTAGGACAGAGGAAAAGCAATTCCTACTCTATTGTTCTAAATTCACTCACCTTCTTCATCCTCATCATTCAGTTCATTGAAATTCAATTTTGAAGTTGTGCACAATTATCAGTTTCCATGTGGTTTATGTCGCCCGTTCATTGTCAGTTAGAGACACAGTAGGACCCAAAAGCATAATCAGTGCTCTAACTCCCCCTTGCGCTGGTCTGGAGCAATAAAACAGTGACGCAAGGTACTGTACTAAACCTCAAATTACCTCTAGGTCCCGCAGCATAATCTCAAAACTTTTAGTGGAGCAACCACTGTATATGGGTGATATTAATCAAATCAGTTGCTATTGTATTGTTTATTGGTGATAAAGATCCATCTCCATCTAACCAAAGAAAAGGTAGCAGGGATGTGAGAGGTACGGGATTTATATCCAAGCCCACACTATTGCAGGCCTTGCACGCTATCCATCTTATGGTGTCATATATCTTGTTTCGAACAGCAAACGGAAACGTTTTCCGCCACCAGAAACATATGAAATGTTGTTTTTTTCTGCATTAATAATCAAAGCCAATTACTCTCTTCATTACTCGCAGTCCTCGCAATCTTGTAGTACGAACTGTTGAATACGACTGGCTTATTATCAATTCTCTTTGTGCAAAACACACAACTGTATCAGAGATAAAAGCAGCGGACAATAAGAAACAGGATCAGTCAGGAGCTGTTTCATTTGGATACATCTGCACCTCAATGGGAAGAATGGAGTCCATTCTTAAAAGCATTATAATACATGAGATCAAAAGAAAAGGGAAAAAAGAGTTGCTTCAGTGTTATGTGAGATACAACACACTGTGACACAGACTATAATCAATTTGACACTTTACAAACAGAATCAAATTTTGCTTAGGTTGGGAAAAATGTTGATTTGTTGAATATGTATCTCTCCTTTTAGTGTAATGTTTTGTTTTGTTTTGTGGATGAAAATGAGTGTACACTTTGTAACATTAAATTATTAAACTCACAGAGAGTTAAAACTAAGGATGAAAAGTAGAAAAATTAATAATGGAAATGTACTATCCTGGCTTAGACTAGGATTTGTTATAAATTCAGACAGTAGTCTGAAGAAGATTTAGGAAAATAACCCCCAAAAAATAACGTCATGCCAGAATATACACTTTATGGCGTTAATATGACATTCTAGAATTCTAAATCTAATCTCACACCTGCACTCACATTGCTCTTAATGAGTCGTTATTTTAGGAGACATTACTCAGTCACGGTTAATCTTAAAATCCCCCGCACACCACTTCTACATTGGAGCAACAAGCTTTCACAGCTGTCTCGTCAGCTTCAGTTTTACAGGTACTGCATTCCCTTCAAATGGGAGTGACACAGGGTGACGCAGATTCAGCTCAGTGAATCACAATGTCAGAATGGCGGTGCTGTAAAGAACAGCAAGGATGACGCCGTCACGCATTGTGACCATCTCACACTCCCACACCGCCATGCTCACTCTTACATTTATGCTAATAGTCTCCTTCCAATGCCAGCAGGAACTCAAGAGGAGCTCGGTCGCTGACAAGACAGGAGATCTATGTATAATTAAACATCAGAGTGCCGCACAATGAAATGTAAAGGATGGAATGAGTCTAATCTTGGCCTGGGGTTCCCTGATAATCAACCCACAACCACAGGCTGCACTGACAAACTGAGATCTGTGTGACCCATTTGAATCACACCTCCCACTTCCATTTGATTTTTTTTTTAAATTAAGCGTGAGAAAGAGAGAGACCGAGTGAGAGTGAGAGAGAGCGAGAGAGAGACATCACACATGTGTCGGATCTTAATTTGACCAGTTTCTCACAACAGGGAAATAATCCTGCAGCAACAGGCTCTAATGTGGATTATTGTGTGGATTAAAATGAATGGACATTTTTGTGGAGGTTGATACATTTTTCGTCAGGAAATTAAAACATGTAAGAAGCCTTTTTAAACCTTGAACACACTACAAGTTAGCATTTCCTGCCATGCAGGACATTTCTTGCAACAACAGTGTGATCAAATTAAGTTCCTACACCTGTATCTTACTGCAACATCGAACTTATCTTTGCTCTGCCAGCCATGCTCATGAGTACTTAACCTTATGAATAATAATGCAACTCATCAACACTGTCTTTCAAATGCGAGACAAATCCATCCTCAACCAAACTAACTCCTACAATCCTTGCAATGTCCTTCAACCTACACATGCTAATTATTTTGAGTGACAACGGCTAAATATTCTTAAAACAATCCCCGACCAAGAACAGAGGCTTCATGCACACCTCAAACCAATCAGATTTGAGTACTATCCTTATTTTCCATGAACCCTCCTGACATTTTCTCTCCAGCACTGAGACCAACTCTATATGCATGCCAAAAGCTACATCAGTCTATCTCAAAGATACACCTAGGAGATCATTCCAGCGATACAGTGCGTTTGTTTATTTCGGCTCTCTGACGAAGAGCCATTGGAGGATCCGACAGAGGCCGTTTAATTGAGACTCGTGAAATATGAATGCTGCATTTAACGACATTTGTGTGTTCGTATGGTATTTGGAAAACACAGGTGTAACCACTGCATGAGAGCATGTGATTTATTGATATAACCTACGTGACAATAATCCCCCAAAGAAATCACGTTAGAGTGCTAAGTTATGTGACATTCTGACAAACTTTGGGCACTCAGACAGTACGGTAGGGCTCCATTTTCCACCTCATGAATATTTAGAGACTTCTACCTATCCATGCTTTATAGTACCATGGCGCCATAAATTACGATCAGCATGAATTCCTTCTTTATCACTGTTATGTTTGGCAATGATTGGACCGAAAATGATGTGTTTTACATACTGCAATGGTGGGATAGGGATCGAGATATAGGTGCAGCAATCATTCAAATGATATAATAGCTGCCTTGTCATTTCAGCTTGCCTCCAACTACTAGTAGTAAATACCATGACAGCATTAAGCTACAAAATATACAGCAAGAAATAACCTCATCAATAAATAGATAACTGCTGTACGGTATGTGTAAATCATGCTAGTGTGAGGTCAAATTTTATCCTTGATGGCATATTCTGGTGCATGTGCCAGAGTGGTTGGGTAATGGTCAGAGGTAGTAGCTGCCAGGTTGAGACTCCCCAGGTGCGTTCTTGCAATGAGCTGTGAACAAGCTGCTTTGGCCTGCCTTATCAACAACCCTCACTGGGCCCTGGGCCTTGGCCCTGCCACGTCTACACAGGCCAGGTACCAGGTGTCCCTTGTCCTTTGGATTATAGGGCTCTATCAAATTCTCAACAATGAAACGTAGCCAGAAATACCCCTTTTTGTCCTTGTGTTCCTATGACAAATACTTCAAAGGAAAACCACACCCAATACCCTGGTCAACAAACGAAAGGAAACACAAAATAGAAAAGAAAGGATAGAACAAAACAATGCGTAGATATATCTACTGTATATATGGTTGTACTGTAGGTCATTCCACTGCAATGTAACACATCATTAGTTATTCATTTTCACTCTGTTATTCCATATTTCAGGGACAGGACACAAAACGCCTCAGCGCAGAAGTTGGTAGCTGTGGATTTATTTTTTCTCTCCAAAACCCTGCATGAGATCAGGCCAGTGTCTGTCTCTCTCTCCAGCACTAAAACTATCCCACAAAAAAAAGGTTTAAAAAAAATGGTGGAGCATTCAAATGGCTGAATTAATGTTTCCACACGATAAGCAAGCTTAATATACAGCTGACAATTACAGTACTCACCCTGCCAACTAGAATTGGATCTGGTCCAGAGAACTCCTCCAACACAAACATTTGGTTCCAAACCCATCCTCTCTTGGCTCGGCTAAGTATTCTTTGTCCTTCGACGAGGCCACGTAGGAGCGCAGTGGAACCCGTTTGTAAACTTTTGGACTGGCTGATGATGGGGGTCATGGATGTATAAGGGACACACGTAATCCACACAAGCAACAAGGAAGTCCACACGTCTGTCAGCATCTCCTCGGACCGTTTGGGCATTGTTATGACACTTATTTTCCCCAAGATCAACAGCTCTCCCTTAGATTATAAACAGAGGTTACTTCTTACTTCTTTGAACGTCGATGCTTGCATTCATTGTGCGATAAAAGTCACTCACATTGCTTCATTTGCCTCCATTGCAGATGGTGAGGGGATGTAGTATGCAATACACCATCCATTTGGTGTTCCAGCAGTGTGAACAATCTAAAAGGGGGCAAACAGAGGTGATCAGTATTAATCGTATAAATTACAAGCCAAGTGCAGAATTCAAAGGAAGGAACCTGAGAGAGCAAATCAAGGTACTCACTTTAGATCAGTGGTACCTGACTTTTAAAGCAACATTTAATATTTAACTCATACAAACAATCACTAGAGTTAGTTGATGATAATCAATGGACGACAACGATGAGATCAACCGTTTATCAACCAAAGAAATGCATTGCTGTCTGTCATCTCTGTGTGATTTTGACAGGAGCAGGAAGAGCTTAAGAGTCAGTCCTCTTCGTTACAAATGGTATAAAGCAGCAGAAAGCATTACCCTGTGTGATCCTGTGATTCTATTCGACAGCTACAATGTAGGGTAAATGATTGTGTCTCTGGTCTAATACATCTGGTCTAGTCTGATACATGAGATTGCCTATCTTTAATCTGATGTTCTGGAGATTATCCTAGAAAGATTTTGAGCAATTACATGTTGGTTATGATTATTGTTTTCATATTACTTTGGATAAATGTATTTACTAATATGCTTTTCAGCAAATACCCTAGCCATATGAAGCTAATGTCCCACATGTCGCTGTAATTGAGGCTTGGAAAGATCCCACAGACCAGGTATTCTATTTCAGCAATGCTGCCAGTACTTATATCCCTGATGAGATCATGATTGGAGTAATATGATATAATCTTGTTTATCAACTCATCTACAACTTCTATACAACCAGTGATTGAATGAAAAACAACTATTATTCTGACTGTAAGGAGAGAAATCAGTGTTAGCATTGTGGTAGACAAACTGGTTTACAAATATATCATTCAGAGTAATTACATCTAACATACAAGAAACATCTACAGAACGTGATGTTAATTTTCTAGAAAAAGTAAAAGAGTGGCATGTTGCAATGTGCATACAGATGCCAATTTTAGTCCTGCAATCATAGAATTCATAGGATTTTAAATAGCCTATACAGACCAATGAGGGAATCTTCCACATTATGTCAAGTGAAATGAAAGAACATGAAATGGGAAAAGACCAATCATTCTCCTCATTAATACAATAATTGTAAAAATCCCACGGGTAAATGCACAACCTCAAACACGGTCTATCCATTTATCAAAGTTGGTCAAGACAAAAGACAGCAGTGACAGCATTGGAGTTCATACGGATTTCTTGATAAAGGTCTGTGTACGACATAGCTATTAGATATTACTCAAATCAACTGTGATAAACAAGTCAGGCACAAAAGCAACGCTGAGTCAAAGAGCGACATTCACAGACAGTAGACAGACATAATCCCTCTATGAACTGGATGGATTTCATATACCTACTGTTAGTGCCAAGCAAAACATCACAACATACCCTGTGCCAAATATTAATTGAAAATAGTCAACCGTGGTTATTGCAGTTGAATATATATATATATATATATATATATATATTATATTGCATAAACAAACTTGCCATGTCGTCTACATTGAAACATGCTTATGGCTATGTTAATTATTCACCCGAGAAGCCTAACAATGCATCTCTATGACTGCTGCCTAATAACGTTCACTTGCTGTTATTGGAATAAAGGAATAGAAACATCATAAACATCCAAACATTGAAATGATGCTTAATGATGACTGAAACTGCATTGAATTACATGGAGACCGGCGCCGTATTAGCTCGTGGCTGGTTTCAGCACCACTCGGAGTGGATAGCTCCACATGAGGTAACGTTGGGGCTACAACTAGTAGCCTACACGTAGCTTGCATCGTCGATAAACAGATTAGGTTACAACACGCAGGCAATTAAACAATTCTGCATAAATGTCCAAAGTGACAACATAACGCCTGGTCAACAATGTATGATTTTCTCATTCATTTTAAATTGTTTGCAACCACAAAAAAACGAAGACAAGTTGCTAAATTAAACTACTTACATACTATGGCTTCACAGAAAATGGACAGCACGTCTCAATTGCACTGCCTGGTAGGAAGTTAAGGATTCAACAAATGTAGTTTCCATTTCTATCCATCAAAGCGAGAGAAAAAAACACGGAGCTGAAAATATGCTACGACACTGGACAGCTGCACTTCCTAAATAGTTTTCACATAACGTTAGATAGTTAGCCGGTCAGTTTGCAACCGTTCTTTCGACCCAGTGTGTAGTCCTCGTGCACAAGCTAATCTCCGAGTGATTTTGATATGCAGAACGAGATGTAAACATGCAAAAGAAGATCAAACAAAAGCCCCGTTCTCTCCCAAACATGTTCATGCACCTGTTAATACATTTCCGTGTTACTTACTACAGTATCTCGCATCCTTGTGCTTGCACCATTTCACCCTTTCAAAAATGGATTAAAAGCATTGCGATTGCTTTTCTCTTTTCATTCGAGGAGAGACGTTTACAAATGAAAAAATAGAGCAAAAAGTGTGAAGACACGGTGGAAATCCTTACAGTTTAGTAACCCCGCAGTGGCACTACTTATTGTAGCTCCGACAGGCTTGCTTGCTGACTGGAAAAGTGAGGAGATGGAGGAGAAATGTTCGGTGTGAAGAGCCTCCCCTTTTACCGCGCTCATTGGACTGATGAAGAGGCAGGTCAAAAGCCTCGGAAATTAATGCCCGCGATCAGACACTACATCACTTTAATGGTCGGGCCAGTGGTAGAGTATTGTTTCAAAGATACACTCCATAACCAAAAGTATGTGGACACCTGGTCTAACAGCCTCCACTCTTCTGGGAAGGCTTTCCACTAGATGTTGAAACATTGCTGCAGGGACTTGCTTCAGGAGCATTAGTGAGGTTGGGCACTGACGTTAGGTGATCAGGCCTGGCTCAATTCCTCATTCCAACTCATTGCCACAAAGTAAGAAGCACATAATCGTCTAGAATGTCATTGTATGCTGTAGCGTTAAGATTTTCCTTCACTGGGACTAAGGGGCCTAGTCTGAACCATGAAAACAGCACCAGACCATTATTTCTCCTCCACCAAACTTTACCGTTGGGGCAGGTAGAGTTCTCCTGGCATCCGCCTTACCCAGATTAGTCCGTCGGACTGCCAGATGGTGAAGTGTGATTCAACACTCCAGAGAACGCGTTTCCACTGCTCCAGAGTCCAATGGTGACAAGCTTTACACCACTCCAGCCGAAGCTTGGAATTGCGCATGGTGATCTTAGGCTTGTGTGCGGCTGTCTGGCCATGGAAACCCATTTCATGAAGCTCCTGATGAACCGTTCTTGTGCTGACTTTGCTTCCAAAGGCAGTTTGGAACTCGGTAGTGAATGTTTCAACCTGAGGATAGACAATTTTTACACGCTACGCACTTTAGTACTCGGCGTCCCGCTCTGTGAGCTTGTGTGGCCTACCACTTCTCAGCTAAGCCGCTGTTGCTCCTAAACGTTTCACTTCACAATATCCACACAGACAGTTGACCAGGGCAGTTCTAGCAAGGCAGAAATATGATGAACTGACTTTTTGCAATAGTGGCATCCCATGATGGTGCTAAGTTTAAAGTCACTGAGCACTTCAATAAGGCCATTCTACTGCCAGTTTGTCTATGGACATTGCATGGCTTTGTGCTTGTTTCTATACATCTGTCAGCAATGGGTGTGACGGAAATAGCCGAATCCACTATTTGAAGGGGTGTCCCTTATATTTTTTATATTATCCATTAATTTGCTTTACTTCAGTTATATTAGCTTTTGAAGCATTTGTTGTTGGGTTTTCCTTCCCCTATACATTTTATTAGTGAAATTAAATATATCAATTAACCTGGCTACTCATTTAGGTAGGCCGGCAAGGTCACCTGATACCCAAACAGTAAAATTGAGAGACTGTGAGAAACACACTTTGAAAATTTGCAAAGTGTATGGTGAAAATGCATTTAGACAAATACTTATACTTTTCAATTTAACGGAAACCATTTCCAGCTACACGTTTGTATTTTTCGTAATGTGGGCTTACTGCTGTGTTTTGCCTCAGTTATAGCTGATTGTATAGAAATGTGTTTATGCAGACAATTTACTTAAAATGCTAATTCATGTCTAAGCCACACTTTCCTTTTACTAAAAACACTGTTCGCTTCATAAGAAAGGTTACTCCCTCTCAATTATTTGTAGCCAGCGGTGCTGAAATTATGGAGAGAACACAAGATTTCTTATATTGTTCTGCAAAAAGTTATTCATCAAAATAACATAAACAATGATTATCAACAAAAAAAACTTGATCTAGATGATATGAGCAGGCTATAATAAAAGGTATATGCAGAAATATGTTGTCAAAGAGTATGTTTTCACTGAAAGGGCCCTCTATTTGCTTGAATAAGGATGAAATAGTCACTGTACTCACACAATGCAACACACAAGGGATAGTATTGCAATTCTTGTTTCGTGCAAAGCTATTGTCGCATGGAGACAATAGCTGAAAGGTAAAACAACAGATAAAATACTACCACTGCTAACTCAACCAGAACTTCCATGATTACTGGTAGTGGTAACGCTGTAGATTCTAATATACGAATGCTCCATGTTTAATGTGAGATATAGGCCTGTGCACCAGCAGAATAGGTCTGCGGTGTAGTGTCGAGGCGAGAGCCCTCTAGTGTTCAGCAGCATGTTAAACTGCAGCCTTGACAGAGAGACACAGACTGATCAGGGAATGGGCTTTATTAGTCAGAGAGGATGGTCAGGTTCAACAGACTCTCAGAGACACATTTGTGTTTTTAATTGTGAAACCTTATTAAAATCTATGCTGCACATAATGCATTAACGCTGCATAGGCCCTACTGTTCCTCTGATATTCATGGCAGGACTGGGATTACATTAGCCCTATTTCCCAGTCTCATTCAATATCATTTATCAATATTATTGGTTCATACTTAATAATAATAGTAGATGGAATAGCAGCAGTAATAGTGGTAGAAGTCAATCTATCTTTTACCAGACATTAACTCAAAACGTTTTACACTACATAATATCTCCTTATCCACTAAAAATGTTTCCCCTGACTCACTACTTAGGGCCTTTGACCGAGATGCCATAGATCCCAATTAGCAAAGATATCAACTCTACTATTATTTTTTCTGAGCCATTTAATTTCCCACCCACTTTGATGTTGCAGCATATTTCAGATGGGAATTCAAAAAAAATATTTTTAAGAGCCTCTGCTATGTAGGAATGTTTTCCTTATTTTATGTTCAATCCATTTGCATTTCATCTGCTTATGCTACAGTATGTAATTAAACATTTAAAATTAAGAGTAAAACATCTTTATGCTTATCCAAAGTTAATACTTCATTTTCTTACTAGGCAGAACTTTAGACTCATGTAACTTGTTTGGGACCAGTGAGAGGATGAAGTTTTGGTGTTTACACTGTCTTTGTCACGCCCTGGCCTTATTATTCTTTGTTTTCTTTATTATTTTAGTTAGGTCAGGGTGTGACATGGGGAATGTTTATGTTTTGTTGGTTTTGGGTGTTTATTTGGTAAAGGGGTTATGGGTTGTAGTGTATGGTTTTGTGTTGAGTGTAGATGTCTAGTATTGTCTATGGTGGTTAGTATTCTAGGAGAGTCTATGGTTACCCGAATGAGTTCCCAATTAGAGACAGCTGATTTCGGTTGTCTCTGATTGGGAGCCTTATTTAGGGTAGCCATAGGCTCTCATTAGTTGTGGGTAATTGTCTATGTAAGAACGTTTGTAGCCTGTATGTTTGTGCACAACGTTTGTAGCTTCACGGTCGTTTTGTTATTTTGTTAGTTTGTAAAGTGTTTTTGTGTCGTGTTCATCTTCGTTCGTGTTAAAATAAAAGAAGATGGCATATTTTCCAACTGCTGCATTTTGGTCCATTAATCCGCCACACGATCGTGACAGAATTACCCACCATAGGACCAAGCGGCATGGAAGGCGGCAACAGGACCTACCACCAAAGGATTTCTGGAGTTGGGAGGAAATTCTAGACGGGAGAGGACCCTGGTCACAGCCAGGGGAATATAACTGCCCCAAGGCAGGGATAGAGGCAGCAAGGCGACACGGGAGGAAGCCCAAGAGACAGCACAAAAATATTTTTGGAGGGGGGCACTTGGAGCAGTCGGCGAAGTTGAGGGGTGAGTCTGAGTGTGTGGAGGAATTATTGGACAGATTGGAGGAGAGTGAACGAAGGGGAGATTATGAGACATTCGAAGAGTTGCTGACGAAATTGGAGGAGAGTGAAGAGAGAGAGCTGTTGGTTTGGCAGAGTATGCAATGCATTCTTCCTGAGGAGCGTATTAGCTGTCCGATGCCACCTGTGTCAGTTCCTCGTACTCAGCCTGAAACTCGTGTTAAAGTTCCGGAAGATTTGATGCCGGCTATACACACCAGGTCTCCAGTACACCTTCACAACCCGGTGTGTCCTGTTTCTACTTTGTGCACTCATCCTGAGATGCATGTCCCCAGCCCTGTACCACTAGTTCCGGCACCAAGCACTAGGTCTAAGGTGCGCTCCCAGAGCCCTTTACGCACTGTTCCTGCTCCCCGTACTAGCTTTGAGGTGCGTGTTTCCAGCCCATTACCACCAGTGCCTACACCACGCATCAAGCTTCCTGGGTGTCTCCAGAGCCCTGTTGTTCCTCCACGTACTAGCCCTGTGGTGCGTGTCTCCAGCACATTACCACCAGTGCCTACACCACGCACCAAGCCCTCTGTGTGTTTCCAGAGTCCTGTACGCACTGTTCCTTCTCCCCGTACTCGCCCTGATGTGCGGGTCCTCAGCCCGGTACTACCAGTACCGGTACCACGCACAAGGCCTATAGTACGCCTTGAGAGTCCAGTGTGCCCTGTTGCTGCTCCCCGCATTAGCCCTGAGATGCGTGTCCCCAGTCCGGTACCACCAGTTCCGGCCCCACGCACTAGGCCTCATGTGCGTCCCCAGGGTCCAGTATGCCCTGTTCCTGCTCCCCGCACTAGCCCTGAGATGCGTGTCCCCAGCCCGGTACCACCAGTTCCGGCACCACGCACTAGGCCTAATGTGCGCTCCCAGGGTCCAGTATGCCCTGTTCCTGCTCCCCGCACTAGCCCTGAGATGCGTGTCCCCAGCCCGGTACCACCAGTTCCGGCACCACGCACTAGGCCTAATGTGCGCTCCCAGGGTCCAGTATGCCCTGTTCCTGCTCCCCGCACTAGCCCTGAGATGCGTGTCCCCAGCCCGGTGCCACCAGTCCCGGCACCACGCACCAGGCCTACAGTGCGCCTCAGCCGGCAGGAGTCTGCCGTCTGCACAGTGTTGACTGAACTGCTCGTCTCCCCAACGCCATCTGAGCCATCCGTCTCCCTAGCGCCATCTGAGCCATCCGTCTCCCCAGCGCCATCTGAGCCATCCGTCTGCAATGAGCCTGCAAAGCCGCCCGTCTGCCATGAGCCTGCAAAGCCGCCCGTCTGCCATGAGCCCACTGAGCCGTCCGCCAGACAGGAGCCGCTAGAGCCGCCAGCCAGACAGGAGCCGCTAGAGCCGTCCGTCAGACAGGATCTGCCAGAGCCGCCAACCAGACAGGATCTGCCAGAGCCGCCAACCAGACAGGAACAGCCAGATCAGTCAGCCAGCCATGAGCAGCCAGACCCGTCAGCTAGCCATGAGCAGCCAGATCCGTCAGCTAGCCATGAGCAGCCAGATCCGTCAGCTAGCCATGAGCAGCCAGATCCGTCAGCTAGCCATGAGCAGCCAGATCCGTCAGCTAGCCATGAGCAGCCAGATCCGTCAGCTAGCCATGAGCAGCCAGATCCGTCAGCTAGCCATGAGCAGCCAGATCCGTCAGCCAGCCATGAGCAGCCAGATCCGTCAGCCAGCCATGAGCAGCCAGATCAGTTAGCCAGCCATGAGCAGCCAGATCCGTTAGCCAGCCATGAGCAGCCAGATCTGTCAGCCAGCCATGGGCTGTCCCTCAGTCCGGAGCTGCAGTCCCTCAGTCCGGAGCTGCAGTCCTTCAGTCCGGAGCTGCCATTCCTCAGTCCGGAGCTGCCCCTTACCCTGGAGCTGCCCCTTACCCTGGTGCTGCCCCTTACCCTGGTGCTGCCCCTTACCCTGGTGCTGCCCCTTACCCTGGTGCTGCCCCTTACCCTGGTGCTGCCCCTTATCCTGGTACTGCCCCTGACCCTGGTACTGGTTCTTAGTCCGGAGCTGTCCCTTAGTCCGGAACTCCCCCTGAATGCAATGGGGTTAATGTGGAGGGGGGTCGTTTGGAGGAGGCCTAGGAGGTGGTTAGGTACTGTGGTGACGTGGGGACTACGACCAGAGCCGGAGCCGCCACCGTGGAGGGGAGCCCACCCAGACCCTCCCCTAGACTGTGTATGGTGCGCCCGGAGTTCGCGCCTCAAGGGGGGGGTTATGTCACGCCCTGGCCTTATTATTCTTTGTTTTCTTTATTATTTTAGTTAGGTCAGGGTGTGACATGGGGAATGTTTATGTTTTGTTGGTTTTGGGTGTTTATTTGGTAAAGGGGTTATGGGTTGTAGTGTATGGTTTTGTGTTGAGTGTAGATGTCTAGTATTGTCTATGGTGGTTAGTATTCTAGGAGAGTCTATGGTTACCCGAATGAGTTCCCAATTAGAGACAGCTGATTTCGGTTGTCTCTGATTGGGAGCCTTATTTAGGGTAGCCATAGGCTCTCATTAGTTGTGGGTAATTGTCTATGTAAGAACGTTTGTAGCCTGTATGTTTGTGCACAACGTTTGTAGCTTCACGGTCGTTTTGTTATTTTGTTAGTTTGTAAAGTGTTTTTGTGTCGTGTTCATCTTCGTTCGTGTTAAAATAAAAGAAGATGGCATATTTTCCAACTGCTGCATTTTGGTCCATTAATCCGCCACACGATCGTGACAGTCTTAAATAATTTTGATAAGGATTTTTGTGCTTACAGTGATTTAGGAAAGTATTCAGACCCCTTAACTTTTTCCAAATTTTGTTACATTACAACCATATTCTAAAATCTATATATAAAAAAAATCTCTACACACAATACCCCATAACGACAAAGGGAAAACATTTTTTTTGAAATTTCTGGTAATTTATAAAACTTACAAAAATATTTTCAAAAGTATTCAGCCCCTTTGCTATGAGACTTGAAATTAAGCTCAGGTACATCCTGTTTCCATTGATCATCATTGAGATGTTTCTACAACTTGACTGGAGTCTACCTGTGGTAAATTCAATTGATTGGACATGATTTGGAAAGGCACACACCTGTCTGTATAAGGTCCCACAGTTGACAATGCATGTCAGAACAAAAATCAAGCCATTAGGTCAAGGGAAATGTCCATAAAGCTCTGAGACAGGATTGTGTCAAGGCACAGATCTGGGGAAGGGTACCAAAAAATGTCTGCAGCATTGAAGGTCCCCAAGAACACAGTGGCTTCCATCATTCTTAAATGGAACAAGTTTGGAACCCCCAAGACCCTAGGTCTGGCCACCCGGCCAAACCGAGCAATCGGGGGGAGAAGGGCCTTGGTCAAAGAGATGACCAAGAACCCGATGGTCACTTTGACAGAGCTCAACAGTTCCTCTGTGGAGATGGGAGAAACTTCTAGAAGGACAACAATCTTTGCAGCACTCCACCAATCAGGCCTTTATGGTAGAGTGGCCAGACAGAAGAAATCCTCAGTAAAAGGCACAACAGTCCGCTTGGAGTTTGCCAAAAGGACATAAAAAACAATTCGAAACAAGATTCTTTGGTCGGATGAAACCAAGATTGATCTCTTTGGCCTGAATGCCAAGCGTCACATCTGGAAGAAACCTGGCACCATCCCTACAGTGAATCATGGTGGTGGCAGCATCATGCTGTGGGGATGTTTTTCAGCGGCAAGAAATGGGAGACTAGTCTGGATCGAGCAAAATATGAACGAAGCAAAGTACAGTACAGTACTTGATGAAAACCTGCTCCAGAGCACTCAGGTCCTCTGACTGGGGCGAATGTTCACCTTCCAACGACCCTAAGCACACAGCAAAGACAGCGCAGGAGTGACTTCGGGACAAATTTCTGAATGTACTTGAGTGTCCCAGCCAGCGCCCGGACTTGAACCCAATCGAACATCTCTGGAGAGACCTGAAAACAGCTGTGTATCGATGCTCCCCGTCCAACCTGACAGAGCTTGAAAGGATCTGCAGAGAAAGAATGGGAGAAACTACCCAAATACAGGTAGGCCAAGCTTGTAGTGTCATACCCAAGAAGCCTCGAGGCTGTAATCAATGACAAAGGGGCTTCAACAACGTACTGAATAAAGGGTCTGAATACTTATATAAATGTTATGTAAATATTTCCCTTTGTTATTTTTTATAAATGTGCAAACATTTCTACAAACTTGTTTTTGCTTTGCCATTACGGGGTATTGTGTGTAGATTGATGAAGGATTTTTTTTTTATCCATTTAAAAAAAGGTATTTTTATAATCAATTTTAGTACAAGTACAAGTAAAGATACAAGTAAAGATACCTTATTAGAATATATGACACAAGTATAAGTGAGTCACCCAGTAAAATACTACTTGAGTAAAAGTCTAAAAGTATTTGGTTTTAAATATACTTAAGTATCAAAAGTAAAAGTATAAAAAATGTCAAACTAGACGGCACCATTTTCTTGTTGTTTTTGTTTTATTTACGGATAGCCAAGGGGAATTTGTTCTTAACTGACTTGCCTAGTATGACTGGAGATGTTCTCTTGATAAGCATGTGAATTGGACCGTTTTCCTGTCCTGCTAAGCATTTAAAATATAACAAATACTATTGGGTGTTGGGATAAATGTATGGAGTAAAAAGTACATTATTTTCTTTAGGAATGTAGTGAAGTAAAAGTAAAAGTTGTCAAACTTTAAATAGTAAAGTAAAATACAGATAACCCCAAAAACAACTTAAGTAGTATTTCAAAGTATTTTTACTTAAGTTCTTTACACCAATGGTATTTACCCAATATTTTTCTCCACCTTTTGAGTGAAGGTCATGATGGTTTTAAATAAGATTAACATCCTACACTTTTTTACAGATAAAATGAAATATAATGAAATAAGTGAACATCATCTCAGAAATCACTAAAACGCTGTACACCATCTTAATGCGGATAGGCTCTTGCTTAGCTTTAAATATGTGATTAATTCTACTGACATGGCACTAACTGGTGATCAAAATATCAGATGGCTTTGAAAAAGGCAAAGTAAGTGAAGGGGAAATGGTCTTTAGCACCCGGGCATTCTCAATCGATCATTAGTTACTGCTTTGTCAGAAGAATTAATCACAGAGCCATTGTTGTGTGTACTACTGGCATCCTAGCCTGGGACTTCAGCATGTCACCACTGCAGGCCTTAATTGGGAGGCTCCATTAGCACACACGAAACAAACCATTCTTTGATTATCAAATCAAATACATTGTTATTTGTCACGTGCTTTGTAAACAACAGGTGTAGACTAACAATGAAAGGCTTACTTTGGGGGCCCTTCCCAACAATGCAGAGAGAAAGAAATAGTGAAATGATAGAAAAGTAATAACACGTAATAATTAAAGTAATAATAAATCCACAATTAGTAACGATAACTTGCCTATACATGTGGTACCAGTACCGAGTCGTTGTGTAGGGGTACGAGGTAATTGAGATACCCTCTATAGTGCCTTGAGATGCCAAGCAGTTGTCATACCAAGCGGTGACGCAGCCAGCCAAGATGCTCTCAGTGATGCAACTGTATAACTTTCTTAGGATCTGAGGACCCATGACAAATCTATTCAGCCTCCTGAGGGGGAAGAGGCATTGTTGTTCCCTCTTCATGTCTGTGTTGGTGTGAGGGGACCATGATAGATCCTTAGTGATGTGGACACGGAGGAACTTGAAGCTCTCGATCCACTTCACTACGAAACAAAGGACATTCAGGCTTGGTCAGGCAGAGGTTGAAAATGTCAGTAAAAACACTAGCCAGCTGCTCTGAGTACTCATCCTGGTAATCCATATGGCCCTGCGGCTTTATGAATGTAACCTCTTTACAGGTCTTTCTCACATCGGCTTTGGAGAGCGTGATCACGTAGTCATCCGGAACAGCTGGTGCTCTCATGCATGGTTCAGTGTTGCTTGCCTCAAAGCGAGCATAGAAGGCATTTAGCTTCATACGAGCATAAGTAGGAAATCGATCTTATTCCTGTATTAATGCTTTACCTGTTTGATGGCTTATCAGAGATTGTAGCGGGATTTCTTATGAACACCTGGATTAGTGTCCCGCTCAGTGCGGATGTTGACTGTAATCCATTGCTTCTGGTTGGGAGAATTACGTATGGTTACCATAGGGAAGACATTCTCAGTGCACTTACAGTATTAATGAAGCCAGTGACTGATGTGCTAAACTCCTCAATGCCATCGGAAAAATCCCAGAACATATTCCAGTCTGTACTAGCGAAAATGTCCTGCGGCTTAGCATCTGCTTCGTTGGACCACTTCTGTTATCCGAGTATGCCAGTGGACTTCTGGCAAGTATTCTTTACCCCACCCACAAAATGAAAATTTATGAGCATTTCCCCCCACCCACAACTTCTCACCTTAATGTATTTTTTTATGTTATTTAAAGGGGTTGGGTAAAGGCTGCAATTGGGGTTGAGAGTTACCCTTTAAGTATATTTGAACAATTATATTTAGACTTTCACTCAAGTAGTATTTTACTGGGTGACTCACTTTTACTTGAGTCATTTTCTATTAAGGTATCTTTAGTATTATTCAAGCATGACAATTGGGTACTTTTTCCACCACTGAATGTTTTTGCTATCGTGTCCTATGACCAAAAAGAGCTTCTGGACATCAGAGCAGCAATCACTATCATTTATTTGGATGAAGATTTCTACTTAAATGAGTAAGTAGCGCATGACATACTGCTCACCCCGGACCAGGCCATAATCCCAGAGAGACGGAAAAGGAAAAGATGGAGTAAGAGAGGCCGACATGTGGGCACCCTGACAAAATTATGTTGGCTAATAAATAAATAATGCAAATAGTCCAGGTAGTCATTTGATTAGCTGTTCAGCAGTCTTATGGCTTGGGGGAAGAAGTCATTTGACTACCTGTTCAGCAGTCTTATGGCTTGATAGAAGAAGCTGTTAAGATGCCTTTTGGACCAAGACTTGGCGCTCCGGTACCACTTGCCTGCAATTCGAGGCGTTCCTGCATGTGGGCATTCTTGCATCTGCAGGAAGACCCCCCTCGAGCATCCAATTGGTTCCTGCATGAACGTCACCCCTCGAGCACCCCATTGGTTCCTGCATGAACGTCACCCCTCGAGCACCCCATTGGTTCCTGCATGAACGTCACCCCTCGAGCACCGCATTGGTTCCTGCATGAGCGTACAACATCATCATGCTTGTGACACATTTGAATTTTTCAAAGGGGAGTTTCGTTTTTTCAGCCCCTCTTCCCAGAATCCTTCTTGCTAGCTAGCTAGACACCGGTAGACAGTGTCAT
The DNA here is from genome assembly GCF_029448725.1 of Salvelinus fontinalis. Classification (NCBI taxonomy): domain Eukaryota; kingdom Metazoa; phylum Chordata; class Actinopteri; order Salmoniformes; family Salmonidae; genus Salvelinus; species Salvelinus fontinalis. The sequence continues at coordinate 11,516,831 of NC_074699.1, forward strand.
TCGCTCCTGCCTGGGAGAGCACCTGCTCTCACCTTCGTTAACAGAATTGTGGGAGAACAGTGCCCGATAAGCGAGGGAGAAGGATATTGTCTATTGTCTATTGTCATCTGCTTTTCAGTTATGTATTTTTATCTTCATGAAAGTTACTCTTTAAGTATCAAAAGTAAAGGTATAAATTATTTCAAATTCCGTATATTAAGCAAACCAGACGGCAGTGTTTAATTTTTTATTTACAGATAGCCAGGGGCACACTCCAACACAAACTTTATAAACAAAGCATGTGTGTTTAGTGAGTCCGCCAGATCAGAGGCAGTAGGAACAAGTGCATGAATTTGACAATTTTCCTGTCCTGCTGAACAACGAGTACTTTTGAGTGTCAAGGAAAATTGATGGAGTAAAAGGTACATTATTTTCTTTAGAAATGCAGTGTCGTAAAAGTTGTAGAAAATTTAAATAGTAAAGTACAGATACCCCCCAAAACGACGTAAGTGGTACTTTAAAGCAATTTGACTTAAGTACTTTACACCACTTGAAACATTACATACAAAAAACATTAAGATCAGCGCGTAAAAAGGATCCCGTAAAACGGCATCTATTGCCGTGCCATTTTGTCACCATGCATTGCTAACTAATGTAATACTCCAACATGTTGCTTGCAGGTTGTTGATAAACCATGTATGTTTCCTACCAACCTTACCCTGGTTCTTTAGATATTTTATACTTATTTGTCGACATACTTTTCAGTGTTTTTCAACTTCGAATATTGAGTGTGAAATGTGAAACCGCTTTTGAAATTCTTATTGGTAAACATGTCACAATATGCTCAACAAGTCCCACTCAAATCACTCACATCATTTTACCCATTAACCTACCAGTGCATAGTGCCAAATGTACTCTCTATTCCACCTGACCCAAACCAAGAAAACACGCAATAGAGAAAGGGAACACTGCATGAGAGTAATATTTATGCTAGTTGAAGTGCCTCCCTCCTACACACATATCTTCATTTTCACACAGAGGGCTTTTGGGTGACATACATGTTTTAAAAAGCTGCATTGGTATAGCGTAATGCTTGGCATATTGACATTCTTAGAAGTCACATTTTAATTGATAGCAAATTCAAGTTAATTGCTTTTGCGTTGATGGTTGTAAAGCCCCACAGATAATTAAGTGCAGTGTTGAGATTTTTGATAAGTTGACATTTTCAGGATGAACTACCTGTAATGTAAATGAACAACATAACTAACATCTTAATCATCCAAATTGAAAAACACAGCAGATTTAATTATCATGGGTTTTAGATTGGTCCCCATATTAATTACATGTCCCTTATTCATTAATATCCACATCTATTCACTTATTTCCCAATTATGTGGCCAACAATGACTTTCCTATCTGTCTCATCAGTGAGTGTACGCTATTGTGGCAATGAGGTGACACGTGTACCCACTGTAATAACATTAGCAACCCACTATCGCAAATTATCATGAAATAGACACACAACATTTTTTTATAATTAATGTCCACCACACGATCTTGTATACGGTGCATTTCAATGACAGATGAAAGCAGTAGGTTACTTATTAAGACAGAAATGATAGGAGGGAGGTTGGCCGGGGAGGATGGGTGGGTGTATAACTCAAAGGTGTAGCAATTAAAACGTTAAGTGTTCGATTCACATGATGGACAACTTTAGCATTTTAGCTAACTAGCAACTACTTACTACTTTTTATCTACTTAGCTAACCCTAACCTTAACCCTTTAACTATTTAGCTAGCATGTTACCTAGCCCTACCCCTACCCCTACCCCTAACCCTAACCTCTACCCCTAACCCTCATACCTAATCTTAACCCCAAACCCTAACCTTAACCCCTAGCCTAGCTAAAGTTAGCAACTTAGATAACATAGCTAACATTAGCCACAACAAGAAAATTGTGTCCTGGACACGAATGCGTTCAGAAGAAGATGGTGTGGTGGACACGAAATTTTTTTACTGGACACGAATGCATTATTTAGAAAATCGTGTGGTGCACACGAAACAATTAACTTTTTTGCGTCTATTTCATGATAATCTGTGATTGCTTGTTGAACAATAACTAATATGTAGTTGCATACTATAATGCACGCAAAACTGTTAACCGTCAAATGGTTTCTATCTAGGTGCAGTGTAAGAGCTGTATTAGACCAAACCTAAAACCAAAACACACTGTCCTTGGTTTGAATCAGATTAAAGACTAGTTAAAGTGGGCATTAGAGGTACATATCCATGTTAAAATCTGTCTTTTGATGAATATGACAACCTACTGTACAGCCTACAGTTACAGAAGTCAGATTTAGGACTTAGGAAGTAATTGGACATTCATATATGGTAATGGGTTTTTATGTGACACTGAGTGTTGAGATTTGTTCTAAAAGTAGACATTGATGGTCGTAATAAATAGAAGAGGTACTGTAATAATGACTTGCGTTACCTTTAATAGCACTCATTAAGAGAGACAGTCACTCGATTATGGAGGATGGGACGTGTCTTCAGGCAAAGTGGGAGATTATTGTCAATTTATTTTGTGGACAAAAGCTGAAAATGAAAGGTGTGGAAAATGGTGAAGCTTTTTTTCCAAAGCATTATGAACAGTGACAAAATACGGCACAGATGTTAACAAAAAAGCCTCAAATGTATAATATTCAATTTGGTTGAAATTCTGTAACATTGAAATTAATTACAACCTAACTAAGCAAAAACACAACGTCCCTTTTTCAGGACCCTGTCTTTCAAAGATAATTCGTAAAAATACAAATAACTTCACAGATCTTTATTGTAAAGGAGTTAAACACTGTTTCCCATGCTTGTTTAATGAACCATGAACAATTAATGAACATGCACCTGCGGAACGGTCGTTAAGACACTAACAGCCTACAGACGGCAGGCAATTAAGGTCACAGTTATGAATACTTAGGACACTAAAGAGGCCTTTCTACTGACTCTGAAAAACACCAAAAGAAAGATGCCCAGGGTCCCTGCTCATCTGCGTGAACGTGCCTTAGGCATGCTGCAAGAAGGCATGAGGACTGTAAATGTGATCAGGACAATAAATTACAATGTCATTAATGTGAGACGCCTAAGACAGCGCTACAGGGTGACAGAACGGACAGCTGATTGTCCTTGCAGTGGCAGACCACGTGCAACAACACCTGCACAGGATCGGTACATCTGAACATCACAGCTGCGGGGCAAGTACAGGATGGCAACAACTACTGCCAGAGTTACACCAGGAACGCACAATCCCTCCATCAGTGCTCAAACTGTCCGCAATAGTCTGAGAGAGACTGGACTGAGGGCATGTAGGCCTGTTGTAAGGCAGATCCTCACCAGACATCAACGGCAACAATGTCGCCTATGGGCACAAACCTACTGTCGCTGGACTAGACAGGACTGGAAAAAAGTGCTCTTCACTGACGAGTCGCAGTTTTGTCTCACCAGGGTTGATGGTCGGATTCGCGTTTATCGTCAAAGGAATGAGCATTACACCGAGGCCTGTGCTCTGGAGCGGGATTGATTTGGAGGTGGAGGGTCTGTCATGGTCTGGGGCGGTGTGTCACAGCATCATCGGCCTGAACTTATTGTCATTGCAGGCAGTCTCAACGCTGTGCGTTACAGGGAAGACATCCCCCTCCCTCATGTGGTACCCTTCCTGCAGGCTCATCCTGACATGACCCCCCACAATGACAATGCCACCAACCATACTGCTCGTTCTGTGTGTAATTTCCTGCAAGACAGGAATGTCAGTGTTCTGCCATGGCCAGCGAAGAGCCCGGATCTCAATCATTGAGCACGTTTCGGTTCTGTTGGATCAGAGGGTGAGGGTTAGGGCCATTCCCCCCAGAAATGTTCGGGAACTTGCATGTGCCTTGGTGGAAGAGTGGGGTAACGTCTCACAGCAAGACTGGCAAATCTGGTGCAGTCCATGAGGAGGAGATGCACTGCAGTACTTAATGCAGCTGGTTGCCACTCCAGATACTGACTGTTACTTTTGATTTTGACCGCCCCTTTGTCCAGGGACACATTATTCCATTTCTGTCCGTCACATGTCTGTGGAACTTGTTCCGTTTATGTCTCAGTTGTTGAATCTTGTTATGTTCATACAAATACTTACACATGTTAAGTTTGTTGAAAATAAACGCAGTTGACAGTGAGAGGACGTTTCTTTTTTTGCTGAGTTTAGCTAGCTACATACTAGCTCACATAAACATATGGAGTTGGTAGACAACGTCCAAGTCTATGACCCTGTATAAGTGCTTGACCTCCAATCAAAATGCAGTTGAAAACAAGCTCAAAGATAGGTCACGGTTGCACTCAACAACACACTATTACTTATGATGTATAAAAGCGCAAAATGTTTGTATGCCGAGCGCATGGTGGTGCTTAAACCAAATCCTGCATTTGAAGATTAAACTTATATTTGCTTGGTATCTGGGGGATTGCATATCTTACATTCTTACCAAGAAGTTATCCCAAAGGAATTCCACCACTCTAATTAATAATTGGTGTATGTGTATGACACCCCATAAGATTATTTGAAAAGTCATTCGAAAATACGCCCTCAATCTCATATACAGCTAGTATGAAGGAGCCCAAGGGTCCAGGGAGATTGCACCACCGCACCTAAAGTGTTTTGTTCTGGAAATGTAATGACACCATCTACAAACGTGTTCCTGTGAGTATTACAATATAATGATTCTGTTCTAACATGAAATTAAATGGAAAAAGCTTTTCTTTGAGTTGAGATAATATTAATTGAACAACATTATAAAGCTCATTGTACTGCTATACTTTGAGTCTTATATAAATTGTTTGATGATAAAAAAAAAAACTGGTCTTGACTTTCACTCAAATGCCATCAGTACTTCAGTTTAGCTTTCTGCTCGTGTTCACTTTTGAATGGTATTCATCCTTGCCTGCATTTAAACTTACATTGTAGTTTTCAGCAGCAAGAATCATAGACACAAACATTTCCAAGAGGAACCATGCAGCCAAAATGGATTAAATAATTTAGGCATATGATGACTAAGTGTCTGCACACAGTACACATACTTATAATGAAATTCCTTGAGGAACAATAACTGTTTAACTAACAATATGAATTCATCCCATCATTATACATGTTGGACATGAAATTTCCAAGTAAAATATTCCTTTAAAAACAAATGGAAATAATTGCTCTAGCAATAATCTTTACTGTGGCCATTATATAACATCTAGGCCTGTGCAATGTTTGATACATAAACCAATAATTATAGCTACAGGCGGATGGGAAGAGATAGGAGTTTATTATGTGAACACATTTAGATAGCTTGAGAAGAATAGAAAGCGCTAGGACAAACAAATCCTAGATATTGATTTATTGGGGGGTATAGTCTTAGTGACGGGTGCAAGATTGATCAAATGGAAGGTTATCCTTACTCACAGAGGCAAGCTGTTTGCCAATATCCATCACTGAAAATTCAAAATGGTTAGAATGGCCCTTGACAATCCACCACACTAATGAACAAGTAGTGGGTATATAAAGAGGTGGGAACCTGATGGTCTCAACTACAGACACAGGCAGATTTACACCCATAGGCTGTAACCAACACAATAAGGTATCTTTCACAGAAGCGAGTTTGAGTTATGCCATGGACACTGTCCATTCAACCTTGTGTGCCTTTGATAGAGTACTGCTTTATGATAAAACAAGTTTTATTATAAAAGAGAACCATGAACTCAAACTAATATGATTTTGTGATTCAACACATCAGTAACTTCACGTACATATGTACAGCATATCTGCTGAGATAGAGGCACACACATCTTTTGTGTATTTTATCTTTGTTGTGTTTTTGCCTCTTGGCAAAGTTGTCATTGCAAATGAGAATTAGTTCTCGAGTGACCTCTCTGCCTGTTCTCTCTAACAAAGTAAAGGTTAAATAATACAAACAGTATGATATTTACCAAATTATGTTATGCTAGGAAGTATGAATAATATGAATATAGAGTAAATGCTAATGTATATTTACATTAATACCGAATATGAATTTAAATGCTAGCTGTGGTAGCTACATCTCCTGAGAAAACTTCTTTATAAACAGTAGACCATGCATAAGGCATCAGGGGGGATGTATTGCTTTGGGGCAGTGTCAGACAACTAGCATCTATGTAGTATACACACTGACATACTGTCACCACAGTAACAAAATGTGAAGAAAAAAAACAATGAATATCTCGGAGCTAAAATAGACCAGATTCTGACCATCTCCTTCCTCTGCCCAAGTCCAGAGACATCTTCTCCGGCGAGATTGCTTGTTGAAAGTCTATTAATTTCCCTCTGTGTGTGTTGACAAAATTTGCCACCAGGTTTACGGCTTTGAATATCTCATCTGTTAGGGGGAGCAGTAAAATGAGACATAATTAATCCCTCTGAACCAAAATCTACTTCATCCATTAATCTTTTATTGTAACGGCATAAAGTAATTGAGGCAGCGGCAGGTTTTCAGGGGAAGTGTGATACTAAGGGAATGCACTCTAGAGGCCTTTCACTGATTGAGCATAACATATCTGACAAACATAAATTATCCTTCTTAATTTTCTTACATTTTCTATCATTCTTAACTTTAAGGGATTTAACTGCAGTGCCAGTGGCAACTCAGAGTATTGCTCAAAAATAAGAATGGATGCTAGGTAGATAACTAGTTAATGTGTTTAATCTTGGCCAAGTATTTAGTAGTGTTTTTTTGTGATCCTTTATCTTGATCCATGTATGTATTGCCTTGTTATTGTTGGTTACATCAGTACTATTCATGGTGTCACACCTGATTCAACTAATCATCAAACCCTTTGATGTTACTACTTATACTGTTAACACCTGGTTGCTAAGGAGTTTTGAAGAACAAGTGTTTAAAAGTTGTTTGTCTCAGAATTGTGAAAAACTCATAACTGATCAAGTAAATGGACTCTATCACTGCAAATCTAGACCCCTCCTATATCAATATTCTTCCAAGGTAAGCGTGTTGTTGACATTTTTAATTGAGCCCTTTACGTTGTGAGGTATAAGGAAAAAAATATATATTTTTTATATTAAAGTTTTTATAAAGAAAAAGGAGGAGAATGACATGGACATTGTGAAGTGGGCACTTATTCATTGGATTCCTTCCATGATATGATATCTGGGTGTCAAGGCCATATCAGATCCAATACTAACATAGCTCAGACTGCAGGCCACAGTGTCATGCTGATCATCCTTGACAGTTGTTAAACAGTTCCTCAATCTGGTTATTTGAGAGTAAATGGTGCAATTATTGTTGATCAATGTACCGACTATAATGCATAACTATTACACCTTGCATCATTTATCTTTATTAAACTGTCACTTAGCTATCTGTATTCAATAATCTTGTTAATCATTTGGGATTATAGAACAGGGCTATTTAAATTCAAATTGTCAGTACAGCAAGGGGTTAAATTTATGAAGAACAAATTCCATCACCTGAAGAACGGAGACCACAAACAATAGTAATAATTTTGTAGAAACAACCATGAGAAATACATTTGTGGCCAATTCAACCATCCACATCATCCCAAATTAACCACGGAATACAAAAATAAAAGAAAAATTATGAAAAATAAAATAAATCTTGCCTTTCTTGTCTTACTTGTCTTACTAGCACTAAAATTGCTGATAGCTACTAATTGAGGACGATTTTTTGCTTCCTACTGTATGACTGTGATTTGCGGTTGTCTCTCTCAGCTACCTTAAGGTAAATGGACTAATTAGTAAGTCGCTCTGAATAAGAGCATCTGCGAAATTACTAAAATGTAAATGCAAAAGTGTACAGTAGGGTACTGTTTTCAAAGAATCGGTTATACTACCATTCCAATGTATGTTTCTTTAAAAAAAAATGTGACAATGATTGAAATACACGCTTGTTTGGGATATGGAGGCTGGTGTTACGTTTGGATTCGGGCTATGTTTGTTTAGAATGGATGGACATTGAGGTCATAAGAGGCTTTGGGGTAAAATCCACTCTCCCTTATTCCTTCACACTTTACTGCAAAACTGGCCATTTCTGAGGTTTATAAATAGTGTGTCTGGACTTGGTTCTGGCCTGCTCAGTTTATGGCCTGCTCAGTTTGAGTTGCGGTTGTCACAGACAAATTAAATCATACTTTTATAAAAAATTATGAAAAAAATACTTTTGTTAGAGGAACATTTAGAATAGTAACTGTAATCCATATGGATGTATAATTCCTAATTGCTCCTGCCACACCAAGTTAATGTTGTAAAATCCTGTTTTATATATTCCTCATGCTTCCTTGCTTCTACATTAATTTAAAGTCAGGGTTTTAAAGTATCATGACTGTGCAACAGTCTGCGATACACACATAGAATATTTAAGTTAGTATACAACCACAGCTAACATATGTGACTTGTATGTCGCGCATCACTACTTCACCAGAGAGGCATTTGAACGTAAACATTTTTTTTTTTATCAAAATGCCTTCTGGAACATGTGAACTTTCATGTGCCTTAATAACAAACTTGTATGCCATCTGTAAGTACAAATACAATTACGAGCCTAGATGGTTTAGCAACAGAAAAGACAGGAACCTTCCCACTAGCCGTGATTGGCTGAGATAATGGCTGGGCTGGACATGCCATGAGATGAGTTCGGATGTAGCATGTAGCTACAGTTGATGATGTAGCTACAGTTGATGAGTTCGGATGTCTGCCATGTAGCAGGCTTCTTTCTATAACATGAGCTCCTCAGTATGTGTAGGTAATCCTTTCCAACGTGGCTTTTTTGAAAGATTTCATGAAGAACTGCAAAAGTATTGCTAATCCTCTCCAATTTCTGGAGGACAGAGTTTGGAAATCAGTGGAATGGAGGAGATGAAGAAAATTCTGGTGTTTGATTGCAAATATGCAGAGGGAGTTGAAATGAGAACACACAGAAGGCTGTTGTATAAAACACCTGTCTCCGAAATGACATATTCCAACTAAGGGCAACCATGGCATCCATGACAGAGAGGGAGGAGCGTTCATCCATGTATACGGGTAAGAGTGTCTAGCTAGCTACATTTTCAGATATTATACATAAAAAAAATTGTCATTGCAAGTTAAAGCGTACTATTTGCTAGCTAGCAGTGGTGGAAAAAGTATGCAATTGTCATACTTGAGTAAAAGTAAAGATACCAAAATAGAAAATGACTCAAGTAAAAGTGAAAGTCAACCAGTAAAATACTACTTGAGTAAAAGTCTAATAGAATTTGGTTAAAAATATACTTAGGTTTCAAAAGTAAATTTATTGCTAAAAAATACTTAAGTATTAAAAGTAAAAGTATAATTGATTTCTAATTCCTTATATTAAGCAAACCAAACAGCACCATGTTCTTGTTTTTTTTAATTTACGGATAGCCAGGGGCACATTCCAACACTCAGGCATCATTTAGAAATGATGCACTTGTGTTTAGTAAGTCCGCCAGATCAGTGGCAGAAGAGATGACCAGGGATGCTCACTTGATAAGTGTGTGAATTGGACAATTTTCCTGTCCTGCTAAGCACTCAAAATGTAACAAGTACTTTTGGGTGTCAGGGAAAATAGTATGGAGTAAAAAGTACATTATTTTCTGTAGGAATGTAGTGAAGTAAAAGTTGTCAAAAAATATAAATAGTAAAGTAAAGTACAGATACCAAAAAAGCTACTTAAGTAGTACTTTAAAGTATTTTTACTTACAGTTGAAGTCGGACGTTTACATACACCTTAGCCAAATACATTTAAACTCTGTTTTTCACAATTCCTGACATCTAATCCTAGTAAAAATTCCCCGTTTTAGGTCAGTTAGGATCACCACTTTATTTTAGAATGTGAAATGTCAGAATAATAATAGAGAGAATGATTTATTTCAGCTTTTATTTCTTTCATCATATTCCCAGTGGGTCAGAAGTTTACCAGAAGTTGCCTTTAAGCCATTTTGCCACAACTTTGGAAGAATGCTTGGGGTCATTGTTCATTTGGAAGACCCACTTGCGACGAAGCTTAAACTTCCTGACTGATGTCTTGAGATGTTGCTTCAATATATCCCCATAATTTTCCTTTCTCATGACAGCATCTATTTTGTGAAGTGCACCAGTCCCTCCTGCAGCAAAGCACCCCCACAACATGATGCTGCCACCCCCGTGCATCACGGTTGGGATGGTGTTCTTTGGCTTGGATGCCTCCCCCCCCCTTTCCTCCAAACGTAACGATGGTCATTATGGCCAGATAGTTCTATTTTTATTTCATCAGACCAGAGGACATTTCTCCACAAAGTACGATCTTTGGCTTTTTTATGGCGGTTTTGGAGCAGTAGCTTCTTCCTTGCTGAGAGGCATTTCAGGTTATGTCGATATAGGACTTGTTTTACTGTGGATATAGATACTTTTGTACCAGCATCTTCACAAGGTCCTTTGCTGTTGTTCTGGGATTGGTTTGCACTTTTCTAACCAAAGCACGTTCATCTCTAGAAGACAGAATGCGTCTCCTTCCTGAGCGGTATGACGGCTGCTTGGTCCCATGGTGTTTATACTTGCGTACTATTGTTTGTACAGATGAACGTGGTACCTTCAGGCATTGGTAAATTGCTCCCAAGGATGAACCAGAATTGTGGAGGTCTACAATTATTTTTCTGAGGTCATGGCTGATTTCTTTTGATTTTCCCATGATGTCAAGCAAAGGGGCATTGAGTTTGAAGGTAGAGCTTGAAATACATCCACAGGTAGACCTCCAATTGACTCAAATGATGTCAAATAGCCTATCAGAAGCTTCTAAAGCCATGACATATATTTCTGGAATTTTCCAAGCTGTTTAAAGGCACAGTCAACTTAATGTATGTAGCCTTCTGACCCACTGTAATTGTGATACAGTGAGTTATAAGTGAAATAATCTGTCTGTAAACAATTGTTGGAACAATTACTTTTGTCATGCACAAAGTAAATGTCCTAACTGACTTGCCAAAACTATAGTTTGTTATCAAGAAATGTGTGGAGTGGTTGAAAAACAAGTTTTAATGACTCCAACCTAAGCGTATGTAAACTTCCGACTTCAACTGTATGTAAGTACCTTACACCACTGCTAGCTAGCTAACGTTAGCTGGCTGGCTCACTTGCTAATGTTACGTGTATGATCTGTGTAGTAATATTATTTCATTGCTAGTTATATCCTAATGTTAGCTAACTCGCTAGCTTTAGCTACCTGTAGTGTACTGTTTACACCTTCTGTATCCTGTGCATGTGACAAATAAACTTAGATTTTATTTCATATAGTGTGTATTTACCAGAGACGGTAATGTGAAGAACAACATGACCTGCACCAAAGTCAAATTAGGATATAATGTTAGGCCGATGAGTCAGTGTCCAAGTTCAAAAATTCTCCAGTAGAATGCCCTTCTTTTATTTCATCACACTCACAACAGTAAGCTATTTTCTGTAACTTGCTCGCCATTAACTTGTAAATAATGATCATGTTGTGAATTTATTTTCCTGTAATAATGAATACAAATAAAGGTTAAATAAAATAAATAAATATAAAAAGGCATATGTTAAGACTATGTCAGCTATAGGATATGGTCATTATTTGAACTGGCTAGCCAGCTAATGTAACGTTAATTAACTCGCTAACTCGCTAGAAACGAACCAAGACATTGTTTAGAAAGTTGCTTTTAGTTGCCTGGTTTGCTAGATTGACATTTACTAACTTACATTTTTAAAGTGATTGGTTAATTGGTGTTAAAATAGACCAGTTATACTATTTTGGACCACCACTTTTTGTGTTTCTACTTTTTCATAACGACAATGACAAGTTTGATGTCGGATGACAATAGAATGTTTATGATGTCACAGAGACAAATGTCTACAGACATGTTGATAGTTGTAGTATAAACCAGCCTTTAGTCTTGAAATCTTTGATTGTTTAGTACACTACCGTACTCACTATGTTTAGCACAAGGCTGTGTGAACAATGCTAAATGGGCGTAGACAAAAAAGAACTCTCCAGTAGGTACCAAAACATTCAAAGGCCATTTTCTCAAAAGTGAGGTTACAAGTTTAGCAACATTCAACACAGAATTACTTTCCCATTGTTCCTCAAATGCAGTGTATGATGTGCTATTTTGTAGCTCTGTGTCTGATTTTATCCAATGTAAAAAAAACTATATTTCAAATGTTGCTACATAATCCCAAATCGAGCAGGTCTGTCACATATTCATATGCATGGTTGGGGAGTAAACGGAGTACATGTAATCAGTTACATGTTAGGGATTACAACAAAAAAGGTAACTGTAATCCATAACGTTACTAGTAATCAGAAATTACAGAAATTTCTGAAAAACTAGATGATTGAATCTAATCTGAATGTAATCCGATTCTGTGTAATCCAAAAGTTACGTTACTGATTACAATTTTGGACAGGTAACTAGTAACTGTAATGGATTACATTTAGAAAGTAACCTACGCTACTACCCTGTTCATATGCAGATGGCTACTCCTACACATAATGAAATGTGCTTTTTGGGATATTTAGCCTAACATTATTTATTTTACTATTCTTGTATAATGGAAATTGGAGCAAAAACAAACTGTAAACAAATCACAATACACCGCTGGAACATTTGATTAAGCACCCTACATACAATCTGACAGGCATCACTGAATTTGAGCTCACCATGCCAATGCCTCCTAGACATAATACAGAAGAAATGGATGTTGTAATTGGCTGTAAGTGTTTGCTTCCAAGACCCTGTTTCTGTGGAGGTTGTTAATGTACTGCTCTCATTCAGCGCCAACTTTAGAATAGCCTGCTTTGAGTCAGGAAATATTGCATGGAATTATCTCTTTCTCATGCAACATTTTTACCCATAGGTATATGTACTGTATGCCTTAAGATAGACTGTTTTCACCCCTTAAACCACCTGTTTCCACCTCCCAACACGTTCTCAACTTAGTTATACAGTCTTCTTTTTACCGATGTATTGATTGTGGAAATTTATACAAAATCTAATAATCATTTACATCTCAATTTGATGAGATGCCATTATCTGACTGTTTCCAGCTGTCTATTTCATTCCTGATCACAATTTATTTACATCCTCCGAGTGCCTATAAACCGAAAAGACAAACAACTAACTGACATTTAGATTTGGCATCTAGAGGAAAAGGTAAACCAAACACAGAAGTATTTTTCTTCCTCCTCATCCCTTCTTCTTCACTCATCTAAGCTTAACCAACATGTATAGACACATATAATATTTCCATATATTCTGTCCTGAACCCCAACTATACGTTCGAAGTTGTTCATTCAATAGTACAATTAATTATAAAGGAGAGAACCTGGCTCTCTCCACAATGAGATCACGTCTATGTTCATATTGACCGATAACCCTCTTCTATCCGACCATTACTTCTCCTCACCTACTAAATTACATCAACCCTTCAGCCACCCCTCTCTCTCAATGTGAAGAGTGGGGTCTTTGTTGTTCATTATAACAGAGACAACACTTATTATCCATCTAACACACCACCCTCTCTGTTACTCCTTAGTTTTTACATACAGAATAATACAAAATGTTCTGAGACCAATTTGGAAATATGCACCTTAACCTATCCCTGTCCTCTCTGTGTCTGACCTCTGTTTGGACTACTTGCTCCGTGTTAAAAGGAATAAGCAATGGAGTGTGCTGGGGTGATGATGCTGCAATGAAGATGAGTCTTCAGGTGCTTTAGAAAGGTTCCTTGAACACTTCCCAGCCTGCACTTGGTGTCTCAGTCAAATTGGCAGCAGGATGAGGGGAAGGTTAGAATGGGGGAATAAGGGTAGCAGATATGCTTGCATGCACATCAACACACACAACTCGCTCACAAACCAACGAAAGCTTTGTGCTTGATGAGAGATCAGCTCAAGTACCCCACCCTTTATTCAAATTAAGTTAGATGGGTGATGTCTCATTGGAGTTGCAAGAGAGTGGAGAGAAGGGAAACTATGAATATAAATAAAAAGGGGAGATAATCCGAAAATCTGTGTTCAGAAATGATTGTCCTTTCTTGTGCTGTTAGTGTCCAGAACAACACATTGGCCATGACTGTGAGCCATTAAAGCCAGGTGAGGGGGAAGGGAGAAGCTTGTACCAATTTCGAAGTGTCGAGTTTAGATGTGAGTAGAGCTGCAACGAGCAGCATATTCTTTCACACTGTTGGAAAGGACAGCTTGTGTGTGAAGTAGAGACACGCTCAAGTCTTGCACTTGGATTAACAAAAAAAAAATCCTGACAGACAACCACACTTGTTAATATGGCTGCTCCCAAAGCAGGAAAGCAATCCATAAATTGATTTGTACTGGAAACATCTCCAATGCTTTTAACAAGAGAGCTGTTCATACTGTATGGTTGGCATGGAAAGGATCCAGCAGATGGAATATTGCCACACAGTGATGGACCTCCCATAGTTCTACCTGCTACACAATTCTATCAAATTTGAATGATTTTGCAGTAAAACAGTGTTCTACCATAACCACTCAACTGAAGGATGCTATAGACTATGGGTCATAGTTAATTAATCATATGAATGATACCACTCTACTGGATTTAAATTTTAAGAGAAAAAGTATTACATAGCGAAACATTAAGAGGAGAAGGCACGTATAGTGTCTGCAAACAGACACTCCTCACTTGCTACCTTTTAAACTTCTCATCTTCCTCTCCAACAGTGTTACTGTTAACTGCTGATCCAGCTCTTGGGGATGAGAGGTTGGGAGACTTAGCTTTTTTTGTTGGCTCAGCATTTCTGTGGAGGGAATTGGCAGATTATTTGGTCAACCTCGATCAGTTCCACCACAGCTTATAAGTATACATGTTCTCTGATAAATAAAGTCCATCAAAGCCAGAGGGCTTGTCCCCTCTGAAACTCATGTTCCATCAAGCACTAGCAAGCCAAAATGATCACATCCAAACAGACAGATAGGTCAAACAGTAAAAATAACTACTAAAGCATGTCTACTGATATCTTTTGAAAGACTGCTCTAATGAAATGCACAAAAAAAATCTCCATTTTACCATTGCCAAAATAAGAGTGTGACATTGACTTTAAATGCTTTAACCCGAATCTTCCAATCACAATCTAAAACGTTAATGCTTGACATAATGTAACAAAGAAGGGGGGTTATTCTACTGCATGGAACCCCAAATTGCTTAGAATGAAACACATTCCTGCTAACCCCCTTGATATTGTGTCAATTGCAAAGGGATATGTGTCCAGTGAAAAAGATGAAAACTCAAAACATATCAAATGTATCACTCTCACCTAAGAAACTAACATATCCTTACAATTGCTAATAGCCAATAACAATTAACTCTAGGGTTGCCTCAGGTAAAGCAATTATTCTTCCTTATTTTGAGATGAATGTTTTATGTCAAAGTTCAAAGTAGGAGACATTCATTAAACATGCCACGGAGTCTAAATTAGTGATGTATGTAAAGCGTTCTAAGCAGCTGTGGTTATGGGAGACGGTGGTCTAGCACTCTACATTTCAGCTATGTTCCCTTTTGAGGTTTTATATATATAATGCATAGGCATTTCTGCATTCCTGCATTAGGAGAAACAATTTAACTTCTTCTGATAAACACTAGAAAATATGCCAGCTGCCAAGCAAAAGGCTACCTGTCATTGGCATCTGACTCCGACAAGCATTCCTCAGAAACGAGGCCATACGCCAAGCTGTTTAATGAAATTCCATATTGCATTCTGTCTCTGTTGTTCATTCAGTTAAGCATGTACTCGACTGAGCTAGACTTTTGATATCATGGATGGTCAGTCATTGCATCCATAGCTTTGTTTATGATTTTGAGAGTGGTTAAATTTCTCTCATCTTTTTTTTAACACTCACACACCCACTCACCACTTACACTGCTGCTCTATTGATTATAATGGATTATTATACCATAATTATTTATCCTGCTACCCGTCACTTTTTCACCTGTTTACATGTACAAATCTACTTCAATTACTCCAGGACCCCTGCACATTGCAATTATAGTACTGGCACTTACCCTCTATATATAGCTTGCATTTGAATGCTTTTTTTCTTCGTATTTTCATGTTTTCTAACTTTATATTATTCATTCATTTTATTTTGTTCATATTTTTTCTCTCACCTTGATATTGAATACTGCATTGTAGAGAAACAGCTTACACCTGCTTTATCCTGTGCATGTGACAAATAAATGTTGAAACTTGAAAATGTACCAAAACAGGGGCGGAGAGTAAGCTTTGTTATTGTTTCAACTGCAGATCATCCTTTTAAAGTCGTTGAGAAAGTTTAAACGTGTATGGAACGAGAACTAGGTTCTTGAACTATAAACAATTTCCTAGTTACCATACATTTCTGACCAAAACATGCAGTAAAGGTCGCTTCTCTCTTCCTGACACACCTACAGTACTCCCTATTTCACTGACCAGGAAGTGCACTATAGATGTGGCCAGATGGAGTGACCGGGGCAAAACCTACAGCTCAAGGAACTATGGAACCTTGGTTACAGCTGTGTTTAATAGGTACCAGAGCAACACACACACAAGTGCAACGACAGGCACAATCACATACACGCACACACACACACACACACACACACACACACACACACACACACACACACACACACGCACATGCACACACCTACACACACTCACACACACACACATAGGTACAAAGGTACACACACGCACAAAGTTCTGTGGTCTTCTATTGAGGCCACAGAAAGCAGTTATTCAGCACAGGTCCCAAGGGCTGTCGATCTGCTCATGTGTTAATGGCAACCATTTGCAGCCTGGTCTCATAGACTAGACATAACATAGTAAAAGTAAATCCGGGAACCTCAAATTTGTATGATACTTTACGTTTGGTGTGGTTACATAAGACAGAAGGCTACTTACGGCAATAACGAAAGGTGGGTGGTTGGTCAGGGTGGATGGGTGGGTCTAAAACGCAAACTTGTAGCAACCCAAAGGTTTAGCCTTTTAACTAATTAGCAACTTTTCAACTAGCATGTTAGCTAACTCTTCCCCTAACCTTAACCCTTTTCCTAACCCTAACCTTAAAACCCTTTAACCTAACACCTAACCTTAACCCTAACCTTAAGAATAATGACCAATAGGAATTCATGACATATCATACATTTAGCAAATTTGTAACATATTGTACGTTTTGCAAATTCGTAACATATTATACGAATTGTATTTCGTAGCATATCAAAAAAATGGATTATGTAATCCACAAATAAATACATACCATATGAAAGGTAACATATCATACTAAGTGGAAGGTCTCAGATTTACATATAGAATAATAAGAAATGCCTTGAGACCAGGTTGCCATTTTGGTAAATTGGGACAGAGGGGTAACTATCGATTTCCTCTGGCACTAATTAGGAGCACTCTCATTTGCAATACATCCTGTGTTAACGTTCAGGTTGTTTTCTTCCTCCTCACTTTGATCATTGTTTTACTTGCTTTCCTCTCCACGTTGAGTTGTCTCATGCTCTCTGATCACAGTGAACATCAAGGACACTGTTGTTCAACCACTCATGGTTAAACTTTTGAGGTCCAAATCTCCTCTCGCACTGTATCACCCATGATTGCTGATAATATCTACCATAACATTACAATATCAATGGGTTACAATCAGTGGCGGTTGGTGCCGCTTAGGATGAGGTAGGACAATTTGTTTTTTAATGAGCATGGCCTTATTTCTATTACAGCATATTTGAAAACTGTTATTCATATTCCATTCACCCAGTTTAATGTAACAGCGATAGGTTTAAGTTACTACATGATACTCAAATTTTCCCTATACCCATCATGAGGTTGCTACAACCTAGCCTATGAATGAAAGTTTACAATGTAGGTGCACAGGCCGAGATAAATTTGAGTAATCAAGGTGACACATTCAATACTGCCTTGTACACTAGCCTGCATCTAGCTGATCTAGTGGGTAATTGTTAGTCCAACAGTTGTAAATGAGAGTTTCAATTGGACAAATTCAGGTATGTTTGTCCCTGTTTTACTAACGCGTTAGTAAACCCCCTACAATCATGCAGCAGCATAGGCCAGCAGCACACCACCCTGCATCCCACAGCTTGCTTGCTTCTGAAGCTAAGCATGGTTGGTCCTGGCCGGTCCCTAGATGGGAGACCAGATGCTGCTGGAAGTGGTGTTGGAGGGCCAGTAGGAGGCACTCTTTCCTCTGGTCTAAAAAAATATCCCAAATCCCCAGGGCAGGGTGCTGTATTTCAGATGGGATGTTAAATGGGTGTCCTGACTCTCTGTGGTCACTAAAGATCCCATGGCACTTATTGTAAGAGTAGGGGTGTTAACCCTGGTGTTGTGGCTAAATTACCAATCTGGCCCTCATACCATCATGGCCACCTAATAATCCCCAGCTTACAATTGGCTCATTCATCTCCTCTCCCGTTGCTGTAAATGAGAATGTGTTCTCAGTCAACTTAACTGGTAAAATATGTTTTTTTTAAAATTATGCAATGCAGTACAGTCAGTTACAGTGGCTTGTGAAAGTATTCACCCCCCTTGGCATTTTTGCTATTTTGTTGCCTTACAACCTGGAATTAAAATTTATTTTGGGGGGGGTTTGTATCATTTATTTACACAACATGCCTACCACTATAAAGATGCAACATATGTTTTATTGTGAAACAAACAAGAAATAACACAGAAAAACAGAAAACTTGAGCGTGCATAGCTATTCACCCCCCCAAAGTCAATACTTTGTAGAGACACCCTTTGCAGCAATTACAGCTGCAAGTCTCTTGGGGTATGTCTCTATAAGCTTGGCATATCTACCCACTGGAATATTTGCCCATTCTTCAAGGCAAAACTGCTCCAGCTCCTTCAAGTTGGATGGGTTCCGATGGTGTACAGCAACCTCTAAGTCACACCACAGACTCTCAATTGGATTGAGGTCTGGGCTTTGACTAAGCCATTCTGAGACATGTAACTGTTTCCCCTTAAACTACTCTAGTGTTGCTTTAGCAGTATGCTAGGGTGGGTCATTGTCCTGCTGGAAGGTGAACCTCCGTCCCAGACTCAAATTTTTGGAAGACAAACAGGTTTCCCTCAAGAATTTCCCTGCATTTATCATCATCCATCATTCCTTCAATTCTGACCAGTTTCGCAGTTCCTGTCGATGAAAAACATCCCCACAGTATGATGCTGTCACCACCATGCTTCACTGTGGGATGGTGTTCTCGGGTGATGAGAGGTGTTGGGTTTGCGCCAGACATGTTCCATGATGGCCAAAAAGCTACATTTTAGTCTCATCTGACCAGAGTACCTTCTTCCATATGTTTGGGGAGTCTCCCACATGCCTTTTGGCAAACACCAAATGTGTTTGCTTATTTTGTTCTTTAATTAAGCAATGTTTTTTTTCTGAAACCTCTTCCGTAAAGCCCAGCTCTGTGGAGTGTACGGCTTAAAGTGGTCCTATGGACAGATACTCCAATCTCCACTCTGGAGCTTTGCAGCTCCTTCGGGGTTATCTTTGGTGTCTTTGTTGCCTCTCTGATTAATGTCCTCTTTGCCTGGTCTGTGAGTTTTGGTGGGCGGCCCTCTCTTGGCAGGTTTGTTGCTATGCCATATTCCTTTCATTTTATAATAATGGATTGAATGGTGCTCCTTGGGATTTTTAAAGTTTCAGATATTTTTTTTATAACCCAACCCTAATCTGTACTTCTCCACAACTTTGTCGCTGTCCTGTTTGGCAGGCTCCTTGGTCTTCATTTTGCCGCTTGCTTGGTGGTTCCCCTTGCTTAGTGGTGTTGCAGACTCTGGGGCCTTTCAGAACAGGTGTATATATACTGAGATCATGTTACAATTAGATTGCACACAGGTGGACTACATTTGACTAATTATGTGACTTCTGAAGGTAATTGGTTGCACCAGATCTTATTTAGGGGCTTCATAGCAAAGGGGTTGAATACATATGCACGCTTTTCAATTTTTTTATTTTTTTATTTATTTTAAGTAATTTTTTTCATTTCACTTCACCAATTATGAATATTTTGTGTGTGTCCATTACATGAAATCCAAATAAATAATAAAAATACATTTAAATTACAGGTTGTAATACAACAAAATAGGAAAAATGCCAATGGGGATGAATACTTTTGTAAGGCACTGCTCACTAACAGTGATGTAAACAAATGTTTCTCACAAAACCTTAGAGAAACACGATTTTTGTTCCTTTGGAACATTTCTGGGATCTTTTATTTTAGCTCGTGGAACATGGGTCGAAACTTTAAATCTTGCATTTATATTTTTGTTCAGTTTATTTTTTGGGGGGTTCAGAATAAACTGTTTGGGCTGCAGGGGCAGTATTGCGTAGCCAGTTAAAAGGTGCCCATTTCAAACGGCCTCGTACTCAATTCTTGCTCGTACAATATGCATATTATTATTACTATTGGATAGAAAACACTCTCTAGTTTCTAAAACCGTTTGAATTATATCTGTGAGTAAAACAGAACTCATTTGGCACAAACTTCCTGACCAGGAAGTGGAAAGTCTGAAATCGAGGCTCTGTTCTAGGTACTGCCTATAAATGGGCATGATACGTATTAGTATACATGCATGTCATACACCTTCCCCTGGATGTCAAGAGGCAGTGAGAGAAGAAATTGAGTGTTTATCTTGGTCTGAAGTGGAATAAATCCTCTTGGAATGACGTGTCACCCATTTCCTGTTTTCAGGAAGGCGCGAGAAGGAACCGGGGATTGCCTTCTGAAAAGCTGTCGTTATAGGCGACTACTATCTCCGGCTTTGATTTTATTTGATACATGTGACAATATCATCGTAAAGTATGTTTTTTCAATACAGTTTAATCAGATTATTGAAATTTTTTCGGGAGTTTTGCAGTGTTCCGTTCTCTTCCGTTTGTTGACATGGAGAGATTCGCGCCACTTGGCAAGTGTGCTTGCTAAATCCAGAGGGAAAAAGGCCGTTCTAAATCCAAACAACGATCGTTCTGGACAAAGGACCCCTTGTACAGCATTCTGATGAAAGATCAGCAAAAGTAGGACCCATTTTATGATGCTATTTCATATATCTGTCGAACATGTTGTGCTAGTCGTTTGCGCCTAGTTTTTGGGTACTCTCTCGCTATACCTAAGCTGTATGTCGTAATGAAGTTATTTTTAGAATTCTAACACGGCGATTGCATTAAGAACTAGTGTATCTATCATTTCCTATACAACATGTATTTTTTGGTTATGTTTATGAATAGCTATTTGGTCAGAATATGTGTGTCAGAAAAAGTGTCAGAAAAATATCCGGACGTTGTGGGAAAAATATGCTACATTAGCACAATGTATAACCACTGATTTCAGCTCTAAATATGCACATTTTCGAACAAAACATAAGTGTATGTTTAACCTTTCACGAGCCTCAACCCCAGATCCGGGAGCACCCATCCCCCCCCCCCATCACTGATTAGCATCGCTAGCATAGCGTCACAATTAAATAGTAGCATCTAAATATCATTAAATCACAAGTCCAAGACACCTAATGAAAGATACAGATCTTGTGAATAAAGCCACCATTTCAGATTTTTAAAATGTTTTACAGGGAAGACACAATATGTAGATCTATTAGCTAAACACGTTAGCAAAAGACACCATTTTTCTTTGTCCACCATTTTTTCTCAACACCAGTAGCTATCACCAATTCGGCTAAACTAAGATATTGATAGCCACTAACCAAGAAAAAAACTCATCAGATGACAGTCTGATAACATATTTATGGTATAGGATAGGTTTTGTTAGAAAAATGTGCATATTTCAGGTATAAATCATAGTTTGCCATTGCAGCCACCATCACAAATCTCACCAAAGCGACTAGAATTACTACAGAGAGCAACTTGTATTACCAATTTACTCATCATAAAACATTTCTTAAAAATACACAGCACATAGCAATGGAAAGACACAGATCTTGTGAATTCAGACAACATTTCAGATTTTCTAAGTGTTTTACGGTGAAAACACAATAAATCGTTATATTAGCATACCACATATGCAAACGTTACCCGAGCACTGATTCAAGCCAAAGAGAGCGATAACGTAAACATCGCCAAAATATATAAATTTTTCCACTAACCTTCTCAGAATTCTTCCAATGACACTCCTGTAACATCATATTACAACATACATATAGAGTTTGTTCGAAAATGTGCATATTTAGCCACCAAAATCATGGTTAGACAATGACAAAAGTAGCCCAGCTGGTCAGAAAATGGCGTGCACCATATTAGACAGTGATCTAGTCTTATACATAAATAGTCATAAACTTGACTAAAAAATATAGGGTGGACAGCGATTGATAGACAATTTAATTCTTAATACAATCGCGGAATTACATTTTTTAAATTATCCTTACTTTTCAATACAGGTTGCGCCAAGCAAAGCTATACCTAACAAAATGGCGGAACGTGCGTTTAACATTTTTCTACAGAACAACGATTTATCATCTTAAATATTTCTTACTATGAGGCGATCTTCCATCAGAATCTTGGGCAATGAATCCTTTCTTGGGTCTAATCTTCTTTTGGTCGAAAGATGTCCTCTTGTCTGTCGAAATGCCCACTAACGTTCGACCGGGACCCCGAAACGTGCCCAGCACTTCAAAGTGCACAACAAAGCAAGGCCTCAAAATCGCACTAAACGGATATAAATTGCTATAAAACGGTTCAAATTAACTACCTTATGATGCTGTTAACACCTATAACGAGTAAAAATATGACCGGAGAAATATTACTGGCTAAACTAAAGCTTGGAAGGAGGCGAGTCGGATGTCCTTCGCGCGCCACGCGCAGGCAGCCAAAGGAAGTTACTTCTGGTATTTGGTGATTTATGGAGGCACTGATTGCGCAATCGACTCCATTCAAAGCATCATCACGCACTGACACCCAGGGGAAGACGTAAGCAGTGTCTGTTTCTCCATAGCATTTACAGTGACCTTTAAACTGACTCCAGATCAGTGGCCAAGATGTTTGAAATCTGACTCCCTATCATGAAAAGTGCTGTAGATTGAGTTCTGTTTCACTCAGAGACAAAATTCCAACGGCTATAGAAACTAGAGAGTGTTTTCTATCAAATAATAACAATAATATGCATATTGTACGAGCAAGAATTGAGTACTAGGCAGTTTAATCTGTAGAGCAAATTAGGCTAATGCGAAACAGCACCCCCTATAGTTGCAAGAAGATAACCTGATGTTATAGGACTGTCATCTGATGAAGCTTATCAAGGTTAGTCAAAAATTATATATCTTTTGCTGGTTTCTTACGATCGCTAACCATTGCTACTGGGGAATGGCTTGTGTTTCTGGCTATTGTGGTAAGCTAATATAACGCTATATTGTGTTTTCGCTGATAAACACTTAATAAATCGGAAATATTGTCTGGAATCACAAGATGCCTGTCTTTCATTTGCTGTACACTATGTATTTTTCAGAAATGTTTTATGATGAGTATTTAGGTATTTGACGTTGGTGTCTGTAATTATTATGGCTGCTTTCGGTGCAATTTCTGATTGTAGCTGCAATGTAAACTATGATTTATACCTGAAATATGCACATTTTTTGAACAAAACATAGATTTATTGAATAACATGTTATAAGACTGTCATCTGATGAAGTTGTTTGTTGGTTAGTTTGGTTGGTTCTTGGTTAGTTAGGTTGGCTTTGTGCATGCTACCTGTGCTGTGAAAAATGTCTGTCCTTTTTTATATTTGGTGGTGAGCTAACATCAATATACGTGCTGTTTTCGCTGTAAAACATTTAAAAAATCGGACATGTTGGCTGGATTCACAAGATGTGTACCTTTCATTTGCTGTATTGGACTTGTTAATGTGTGAAAGTTAAATATTTCAAAAAAATATATTTTGAATTTCGCGCCCTGCACTTGAAGTGGCTGTTGTCATATTGTGGCCGGCCTCGTGCTTGCAGCCAGAAGAAGATAAAGAGTTCAACAACAACAGTGGTACATTATCCTGGTTTGTTTTTCAACTGTGTAATGACACTCAAGTAGCCTAAAGGACATTTCCCGCAATATTTCAGATGAAAAATTCTTAAGGATGTATTGTATTTTTAACAGCAAGGTAATGCTAAACAACTAATGAGCTTTACAAAAAGCCCTTATTTTGCAATAAGACAAGAGTTTTCATCAACAGAGTAAACTGTAGATAAACAGACCAATTTTCTCTGTATTGCATAGTTTGCACCCAAGGCTTAGTGGTGGGGTTTAATATGAATGGCATAATGAGAGACTATTACTCCAATCTCAGCCAAACTGACTATCGCTGAAAGGGATTGGAGCAGAAGCATCTCACATCCATTTAGGAATGCTATCTGTATTATTCCCACTTCTTCTTACCCGCCTTATTGATCCAGCCAACTGTCGGCATCCTCCCTCTGTTTGTTCCTGGTGCCGGGCTAAATATATGTTTCTAGGTGGATGGTGCTGATTGGTATGGAAATGCAGGTCTGTGGTTACCACTTACAAGGTGGCTGGATTGTTTTTTAAATCTGAATGTATGGTTTGTATATCATTAATTCCTCAGATATTCCTCCGATTTACTGTACATCGTAATTACAGAAGTAGTTTGCTCTAACATCGAGAGTTTATTCTCTCTCTCTCTTTCTCTTTCTGACACATTTTCTCTTCTCACTCACACAAATGTACACAAGGACACCGACATGTTGTCTTATTTTGAGAACAGTTGCTGAAGGTAAGTAGACATGCACATCTCAGGACTGCCGATTTCACCATCCAGAGTTGAGTGGTACTGTACGTGCGTCACCATAGCCAGCTCTGACTGTGTTCAGCCATCGGCAGCACGTGAAGATGGGTGGAACGCACAGCCCGCAACAATATGAACTCGTAACAGTGAACTCAACAAAAAGCTAATGAAGCACCACAAACAGCTTGTGGGGCGTACCAGGCGAGCACAGTTGCATCAAAGCCCTCCACCGTAAGCTGCCGCATGCTTAAGTGAACAAACTACATCCTGAGGATGAAAATAGACCAAATCCATTGCTATGAATATGAGTCAAAGAGTAAAATAACAAATAAATAAGTAAAGAAAACAAGATGCCATAAAATACACCATCGAAGTAGTGATACATGCTCTGTTCAGAAACATCTCTAATCTGAGCCAAACTTCTCCAAGATTTATTTGTATGTTTAATCTGTATCGTTTTTTAATAAACATTATCTAACAAAAACGCACAGTCTTGTGTTTGTGACTCTATTTTAACTGACGGTAAATACGAGTGGAAAGCTTCAGTGGCATTAATTATGTTCTATTCTTCTGGTGCCCCAAATTCCTTTCCAAAGAAGTCTACCTTTGTTTTGTGAACGGTTGCTACTCCCCTCATTACAAATTCTGTCCTGTTACCCATGCAGGTGTTGGACTTACATTTTGAATGGCATGTGAATGCTAATTTGGCGTTGTAATAAGGTCTTTGAAGTATGCAACACACTGTTACAGAATCATAATGTGAAAATCCCCTTTTGAATCTGACACAAGAAGCATCACCACAACTATTCTCTCCCCTTACTCACCCCTCCCCTGTCTTTTCATTGCACAGTTTCTTCCACTTTCTCCCCTGCATATGTCTTCTTAATATTCATTTCTTGCTGGAAGACTCGACTTGCTCTGATAGGTCTTAGAAGGGGAAAAAAAGGTTTCCAAATACCAACATGTGAGGATGTACTGATCCGTGGGAAAGAGGGGGAAGTGAACCCAGCGGGAAAGGGCGGGATTATTGGTTTTGGGGGAAAAAGGGGTTTCACGTGCGGAGTAGAATATTGGTTGGACACGCAAACCTACAAATGTCTGTGGGCTTCATCACTCACAGGGAAGGATTTTCAACTATGATAACAGTTGTGAATGTTGACTTTGGACTTGTTTATAAAATTAACAAGAACACTTGCATTTTGCGTTAAGTACAACTCTCTCTCCCTCTCTCTCTCTCTCTCTCTCCGTCTCTCCCTCTCTCTCTCTCTCCCCCTCTCCGTCTCTCCCTCTCTCTCTCCCCCCCTCTCCCCCTCTCCGTCTCTCTCTCTCCCCCTCTCCCCCTCTCAGTCTCTCTCTCTCCCCCTCTCCGCCTCTCTGTCTCTCCCTCTCTCCGTCTCTCCCCCTCTCTCTCTCTCCGTCTCTCCCCCTCTCTCCCTCTCCCCCTCTCCCCCTCTCCGTCTCTCCCTCTCTCCATCTCTCCCTCTCTCCCCCTCTCCCCCTCTCTCTCTCCCCCTCTCCGTCTCTCCCCCTCTCCCCCTCTCCGTCTCTCCCCCTCTCCGTCTCTCCCCCTCTCCGTCTCTCCCTCTCTCCGTCTCTCCCTCTCTCCGTCTCTCCCCCTCTCTGTCTCTCCCTCTCTCCGTCTCTCCCTCTCTCCCTCTCTCCCTCCTCCGAGTCAATGCTTCAGTTTTGCCTTCCATCACTGCTCTTAGCAAGTGGTGAGTTGTGCTTTTGTTTGCAAGAACATCATTTGACTTGACCCCTTGATAAAGGCCTGGCAGCGATGTGTTAATGATAGAACCACATTGACTGATGTGCACTGATATAGATGTCATGAGGCCAATTCGTGAAGGGCTGACCTTTACAACAGCACTGCTCTGCCAGCCTCCATCGCAGCATTCTGCTATAGGACCTCTGGTCCTCATTATCAGTCTCTCTCATTGGACCAGGTGACCACCCACTGTGCTCATCAACCATGAATGAACCATTTCACCCACGACTGACGACATTGAGATGGGGGCTGGCATGTGGGTGACAGCATGTTCTGGGAGGAAATATTAGTGGCACTCTAAGACTAAAATGCCACGCGCCACTCTCCCACTCCACCCTGACGATACTGTGCACATTTCATTGTATTTCTTAAATGCCAGTGTCAGTCATGAATAGGTCACAACAAGAAGCACTTAAATAAAGCTTTGTCACTGATTAATGGGGGTTGGAGGATAGAGGGAGGGGGTTCTGACTGCCTTCCACTAAAAAACAATAAATGTTTTGTAAGCAGCCATGGGTGCTCTTCGCCCAGGGAGAACCATCATGTCTGGAAAGTGACAGCTACTCCAGGGGAGTGTTGAAACACATGTTCCCATATACACAGGGAATCCAATCTGATCACACAGAGTTGATAGATTTTCTCCACTGCCAGCACAGAGCCTTTTACCAATATTGTTTTAATGGTATTAACAGGTTGGATCCCAGCCAGGAAGAGGAGCGCATGCTGATGTTATTGACTAGCTATCCATAAAAACCCCATACCTCTCTCTGTATTGTTCTCAAGGATGGCACAAATAGAAGATTTGATCAAATTAAAGCCACTTGCAGGATATTTCCATATGTATCTTCAGTGTAATTAAACCACACAAATCAAATGAAAAATGGACTGTAAATTGATCCACCAAGATTTCTGAATTGGACAAAAAAATCTATAAATTGGTTAGTCAGTTTGGCTCTCTATCATCCAAATTATATTAGCTATGTTTGACTATGTAGTTAACGTGAGGATTGTTTGAGACATGATTCCATACTTTAACAGAGGCAAATAGAGAAACATTTACTCTCACGAGCTCTTTGATCTTTAGAGACCTGGCTCCACTGCACAGCACAGATGCTTCAGAGTTTCATGCATGTCAATTGTTCAATGCAATTAACGTGTGGAAATGATTTATCATTGCATGGTTGTCAGATCAATTTCTCATTTGAGGTCTTTGTAAAATGTTGTAACCCTCAAAGGTTGACAGATCACAGCCATTTAGTATATTAAGTCCCACGTGAGTGGTTTAAGGGCATGGCTTTACGGAGATCAATCTACCGTAACTTCAAAACAATAACTGCAGCTGTCAGAAGACTGGACCGGACCCCAGCAGTCATTCAGACTTTGAAATGTATTGCTCATTTTGTTGTCTTATAATTTGGTATTTCCATGCATATCTGGGCAACATTGGTGTTTTCCCCATGCAATGCTTCAGAAAGTGTGATGGTAATTGGTAAATCATTCAAGGTATTGTACAGAAACAGAACCTAAGGAAATACCAAACCTTGAGTTTTGGACCAACCATTAACTAAATTGATGGTTGGTACAAATCTGATTTAAATCCGTTTTTTTTCAAAAAGCTTTTGGCTGGACAGATTATTTCAATGTGTGAGTGAGAATGGCCATAAACTTGTATAAACCTGCTCTCCTTGCATCCTACATCGACACGTGTGTGTGTGTGTGTGTGTGTGTGTGTGTGTGTGTGTGTGTGTGTGTGTGTGTGTGTGTGTGTGTGTGTGTGTGTGTGTGTGTGTGTGTGTGTGTGTGTGTGTGTGTGTGTGTGTGTGTGTGCGTGCGTGTCAGTCACCAGATCTCAACCTATTTGAACACTTATAGGAGATTCTGGAGTGGTGCCTGAGACAGCATTTGCCATCCCGATTAAAAAAACACTAAACGATAGAATGTCTCGTGGAAGAATGGTGTTCCATCCCTCCGATAGAGTTCCAGATACTTGTTGAATCTATGCCAAGGCACATTGAAGCCGTTCTGGCGGCTTGTGGTGTGCAAACGACCAATTAAGACACTTCATGTTGGTGTTTCCTTTGTTTTGGCAGTTACCTGTATATGCAAACTCTATTGAAGATGTAATTTCTAGAAATTGATGACTGCCAGTGCTCCGACTCTCAGGGCAACACTTTCTGTCTTCTAAACCAGCCTGGTCTCATAGACTGAATCCGGGACATTCAAAATAGTATGATATGTTAGGTTTGGTATGGTTACATAAGACATTAAGGCAAAAACTAAAGTAGAGTGGTTGGTTGGGGTGGCACGTCTAGCACCCCAAAGGTTGCGAGTTTTAATCGTTCCTGGACAACTATAGCATTTTAGCTAATTAGCAACTATTCATCTACTTACTACTTGTTAGCTACTTTGCAACTATTTAGCATGTTAGCTAACCCTTCCCCTAACCCTAACCTTAACCATTTAGATAACCCTTCCCCTAACACTAAACTTAACCCTTTAACCTAACTCCTAAACGTAACTCTAACCTTAACCCTAACCCCTAGCCTAGCTAACATTAGCCAGATAGTAAACTTTAGCAATCTAGCCAGTTAGCTAGACCTGATAATGGCGCCGGAGGGGAAGCCTGCCGTGTTTACAGGCTCCCAACTATTTGTGCTTTTTGTGTGTTTTTTCGCATTGTTTGTAACTTATTTTGTACATAATGTTTCTGCTACTATCTCTTATGACTGAAAAGAGCTTCTGGAAATCAGAACAGCGATTACTCATCTCGAACTGGACAAATATTTTTTCTTTAATGAGTCTGACGCAAAGGATATACTGCTGCTCCCGGACCAGGCCCAAATCCCGTACAGGGGCCGCAGAGCTGGGTGCCTTGTGAGAATTCGTCGGCGATTGGGAAGCCCGCCTCTACCATCCATCCTATTGGCTAACCTGCAATCACTGGAGAAGAAACTGGATGAGCTCCGATTGAGACTATCCTTCCAACGGGACATTAAAAACTGTAATATATTATGTTTCACGAGTCGTGGCTGAACGATGACATGGCGAATGTACAGTTGTCTGGATTTTCCGTGCATCGGCAAGACAGAACAGCTACCTCCGGCAAGACGAGGGGTGGTGGTCTGTGTCTATTTGTCAATAACAGCTGGGGCGCAATGTTTAATATTAAGGAAGTCTCTAGGTTTTGTCCCCCTGAGGTAGAGTACCTTCTGATAAGCTGTAGACCACACTATCTGCCAAGAGAGTTTTTGTCTATTCTTTTTGTAGCTGTCTATTTACCACTTCAAACCGATGCTGGCACTAAGGCCAAACTCAACAAGCTGTATAAGGCCATAAGCAAACAAGAAAATGCTCATCCAGAAGTGGCGCTCCTAGTGGCCGGGGACTTTAATGCAGGCAAACTTAAATCCATTTTACCTAATTTCTACCAGCATGTCACATGTGCAATCAGAGGGGGAAAAAAACTCTATACCACCTTTACTCCACACACAGAGATGTGTACAAAGCTCTCCCTCGCCCTTCATTTGGCAAATCTGACCATAATTCTATCCTTCTGATTCCTGCTTACAAGCAAAAACTAAAGCAGGATGTACCAGTGACTCACTCAACACAGAAGTGGTCAGATGACACAAATGCTAAGCTACAGGACTGTAGTGCTAGCACAGACTGGAATATGTTCTGAGATTCATCCGATGGCATTGAGGAATATACCACCTCAGTCACTGGCTTCATCAGTAAATGAATCAATGGCGTCGCCCCCACTGTGACCATACAGTGGTTCTTCCTGTAAAAGTTGTGTCAAACTGCAGCATACCTTGGGGCTGCCACATAATTCTATGGTACGTTATTTAATTGTCAGCCATTGTTGCCATTAATGCTAGTTAGTGCTAGTTTGACCAGCAGAGGGCATCTTTGCGAAGCATTTTACTTTTTGTAATATTGTCTGTACTAGATAATTTAAAACCTTTTTTGTAAGAACATAGTATATGGGATTGATTTAAAATGTTGCTTAATTAATTTGATTAATACTATGGTGTTTCTATTCCGAGAAAAACGAAAAATGAAAACCTCAGGGTTTCCGTTAGGAAAATAAGTTGCTGTACAACGTGACCGTTTCCACTCCCTAATTGTAGGCTAACCAATACCCAAACGGAGATTCAGTGAAAATAAAAATCGAATTGATTTAACACATATGATTAGTACTGCAACAAGCGTAGTCAGGGGGAAGGAGAATAGGACCAAGGTGCAGCGTGGTAAGTGTTCATATTACTTTTAATAAAATGCAAAACAACAAAAACGACAAACGAACAGTCCTGTAAGGTGATGACACACAAAACAGAAAACAACCACCCACAACTCCAAGTGGGAAAACAGGCTACCTAAGTATGGTTCTCAATCAGAGACAACGATTGACAGCTGCCTCTGATTGGGAACCATACCAGGCTAAACAAAATAGAAATAGAAAACATAGACATACAAACATAGAATGCCCACCCACATCACACCCTGATCAAACAAAAGTTAGAAACATACAAAGCAATCTATGGTCAGGGTGTGCCAAGTACATCATAAATTCAGTGACAATAAGATAATCATTTTGATCTGATTACGCTCATAAAATCACTATGTCTATTCAATTATTATTATTATTTTTTTTCTCTGTGCGTTGATTGGTGGGGAAAAACAGGTGTACACTATTGTAGGCTACACTTTAGGCTACACTATTTTTTTAAGTCAACATTTGTTCAGAACAATTTGCTTGATAGCAAGATAAAATGTCGCTCTCAAAAAGTATCAAGAAGAAAGGTGGATAATGAAAATCTAAGTTTCAGAGAAGAATGTACAGAGAGATATGCGTTAATCTCTCCATCTTTCCCCAATGCCGAGCCAGTGTGTCTTATTTGCAATGAAAACATCGAAGTTTGCAAATAATTCAATCTCAGACTAATTATGTATCTAAGCATAGAACTTTCAGTGGCCTTCCCGCCCCGTATAGAGGCCTGACGCAGAAGCATTGAACCGTTAACTGCAAGCTACACACACAGCGTTTTTTCTGGACATATTCTGTAACTTAAACAGGTTAAATCTTCAGTTACAAAGAAGAGGGAAACAGTCACGGACAAGCTGGAGAAATTTGAGGCCTTTACTATGAAGCTTGAGTTGTTCGGTTTGGACATGTCATCTGGAAGGCTGCTACACTTCAGCACACTGAAGAAACAACAGGCAGAGGGACCAGGCCGCAACCTTGTCACAGAGGTGATGGAAGATTTCATCAAGCAGCTGAGGGACAACTTATCAACCAGATTTGAAGACTACAGCATGCCCAAGGATATCATTGCGTTTGTATGTGATCCTCTCACAGTCTGCCCAGGTGGAAAATTCTCCTCCCTTGCTAAGAAAACGATACCCTCGCTGGATGAGTTTTTTTTATGTAAATACAACCTTTATTTAACAAAATGCCTCCAGCTGTCCATCACTACTGTAAATAAAAACATAGAATATCTAAGGGGCTTTTATTTAACTACAATGCAGGGTTAATAATAACAAAAATAATACCACTTGTTAAAGGTTCCATTTGATAAAGCTTTATTTTATTATCAATTAGTATATATAAGTTTAACCACTATACTTTTTGTATTATTTGTTCTGTCTTTTCTGGTGGATTAAGCTGAAATTGCAACCAACTTTCTATGGCTTGTTTAAAAAATTACGATATTTAGGAGATTATTTCATTTTCAAATAACCGAAAGTGAGCGATTGGGTAGCACCATAGAAAGAAGCTGGCTCGCTGAAAACAATGTCTATTTCGTCTATTCTCTTTGGTCGCAATGTCATTCTTTTTTTTAGATAAACAGGTCGTTTTTGAATGGTAGCTGTGTTAAGGGTGGAGTTTGGGGCAGGGTGAGGAGTACTGGAAAGGTATGACTTTCAGGTTACAATAGGCCATAAGTATACAGCAGATCGCCGATTGTCCTCACTTTGATTATGCTGTAATAACCTACTGTAGCACCATGACCAGGATCTCTATTAATTTAACTGAGCAGATTAGGGCTTTCAGGAGGAACGGAAAATCTACTGGAGACATTTCACTTGGGGATTTTGGTCACGGACATTGCTATTCACAAACACTATCATCAGATGCCTGTGTTACGCCAAACGCGAAAGCCCGGGAAAATGAACAGGTACAGTAGACTACAATACTGTAAAGTATTGTAAAAAATAATGTTTAAATAAATCGACTGCTGGTCTTTACTGTATGACTATTCAAGCGATCGACTCACTAAAGGATGAAGATGATGAGCGCTCGGCATCACTGCACAACATTGTTTCTTTCAAGGTCGGATTATATCAATATTTTGTTATGTTTAGGGCTATTTACATGTCTATTTCTAGTATTGTACCTAAAGTTGGCTGTTAGGCTAAATGTATTTTATTCTTCTCCAAATGCAGACAATTACCCAAAACACACTGCCGCCCAGGTTTGCATTTCAAATGAGGGCATAAACGGGGTCAAGATGCCAACAGAGTAAGTACCTTCATGTAGTAAAATACATTTAATCTCTAAATGTATAGGTCACCTGATCTAAACCTGATCAAACGTGTTTGGAATCAACTGAAAACATGAATCTGTAACTCTGCCAAGCCTACAAGAAAAAACGGTGGAAGGCCATCAAGAGAAATTTATACATTGATTATCCCCGCAAGATTTTACACGTGGTCGTGGAACTGGGAGGAAGCGCAACTAAAATGTAGTTTAAATAAACATTTGCATTCTGAATGTATTTTTTCTCCTTTTTTTATGAATGAAAGCATAAAGTAATTGATGAAGAACTGGTATGGCTAAATTGGGGTGATTTTCACACCTACAGCAGCTGGGCTATGAAGAGTTGCATGTCAATTCATAAACCATGTGCCATGGAATCTCTTCCCAACTATTTTGCAATCTATATGGCTCTACAACATTTTGTGGTTGCATGATGTCTTGAGTTAGAAATGTAACACTTTAGAGTACTTAAGCATCGAATACATTGCAAATGGGGGGATTTTCACACCTACAAAAGCCGGGCCATGAAGAATCTATTGTCCTGCTAATAGGAAACATTGTTTGCATGATGGGCTACACCTGCTACAGTAGTGCAGTACTACACCTGCTACAGTACTGCAGTACTACACCTGCTACAGTACTGCAGTACTACACCTGCTACAGTACTGCAGTACTACACCTGCTACAGTACTGCAGTACTACACCTGCTACAGTAGTGCAGTACTACACCTGCTACAGTACTGCAGTACTACACCTGCTACAGTACTGCAGTACTACACCTGCTACAGTACTGCGTACCACAGCACACTTGTGAAAACCTGTTTTCAAAATGCCTCCAGCTGTCCATCACTACTGTAAATAAAAACACAGCATCTTGTTTACATCTTGTTTGCATTTTTTATTGTAACCATAATGTCACAAATCATGTGTGTCTACCTTTCCAATTACTTTTAGAGTTTGGGATTTACAAATGTGCGCTGTGAGACTATCTAATAATAATAATACTAATCGCTTTGTAAATAAGGATGCATTATGAACGGAGAATGACATGCACAAGAGACGGTGGCAATATTTTTCCATGTATAGTCTATAATAGGAACGGTAAATTGTGTGTCAATTCATAAACCATGTGCCATCGAAGATCTCTTCCCAACTATTTTGCAATCTACATGGCTCTCTGCCATTAATTCAATTTATAGGATTGGAGAATTCTAAATTATGATCTAAAGGGCATTTTTCGTTAGGGAAAATCTGGAAAATGACATGCTCAAGAAACGGTGGTAATATTTTTCCTTTTGGAGACTACTAAACAGAGACATTCAATGACATTTGCAAGAGATATGCTGGTCCCTATGTCAGAGAGGTGTTTTTGGGACACCATTGTGTCTACTGTCCTGCTAATGTGGGGTGGAAGGTGCCTAGTGATTAGAGCTTTGGACTTGTAACCGGAAGGTTGCAAGATCGAATCCCTGAGTTGACAAGGTAAAAATCTGTCGTTCTGCCCCTGAACAAGGCCATCATTGAAAATAAGAATTTGTTCTTAACTGACTTGCCTAGTTAAATAAAGGAAAAATAAAATAGTAACCCTTGTGAAAAACAAGTTTTTGAAAACATTAACTATATTTTGGAGATTGTTTTGTTTTCAAATAACCGAAAGTTATTGTACTAGAGAATTTAAAACCTTTTTTTGAAAGATCTTAGTATATGAGATTGATTTTAAGACATGTTGCTTAATTAATTAGATTAATATTATGGGGGTTCTATTCGAAGAAAAATCAAAAACAAAACCCTCAAGGTTTCGGGGTTTCCGTTAAGAAAATATGTCACTGTACAACGTGACCTTTATTTAACTAGGCAAGTCAGTAAAGAACATTTATTAGCTTACTATGTTTCAATATTTCTGTCATTCAGTGATATTCCCATAGCAATTCGTTCTGGATCCATATGGAAAATGACATGCGCAAGAGATGGTGGTAATATTTTTTCCTTTTAGAGACTATAATACATGGGGTCCAGGTTAGGATAACCAATACTTTTCTTTATTAAAAATTATCAGAAAGAATGTTAGAAACTAGATACTTATTTATTTTGATCCAAAGCCATGAATGAGTGAGTCTCTCAGCTTTATGTAGGTGCCGAGGCTATATGACTGCACCATCAACTTGAATATTTAGCAGACTTCACTTGCTTATATTCAGTCAACACATATCATGGAATATAATTGAAAATGTTTGTTTCTCTTAGAACAAAAACCTTAGTGTAAAAAACTGTTTTAGTAAGTAATCCTGACGAGTAGAAACAAAAAAAAAGATGTGTATTTTTCTGGGTGTGCGCGTGCAAGACAGAGGAATAGCAATTCTTACACTATTGTTCTAAATTCAGTCAACTTCTTCATCTTCATCATTCACTTCATTGAAATTCAATTTTGAAGTTGTGCACAATTATCAGTGTCTATTTGGTTTATGTCGCCTATTCATTGTCAGTTAGAGACACATTAGCGCCTTGGGACCCAAAAGCATAAATCAGTGCTCTAACAAACCCTTGCACTGGTCTGGAGCAATGAAACAGTGACACAGGATACCGTACTAAACATCAAAATGACCTCTAAGTCCCGCAGCATAATCTCAAAACTTTTAGTTGAGCAACCATTGTACATACATATCCCAAACAGAAGCCATGGATTACAGATAACATCCGCACCGAGCTAAAGGCTCGAGCTGCCACTTGCAAACTATTACGGAAAACTATTAAGGATACCCAGCAGTGCCCTGCCCAGTGAAAGTGAGCCAGCCAGACAGGCTAAATGCCTTTTATAATCGCGTCGAGGCAAGCAACATTGAAGTATGCATGAGGGCACCAGCTGTTCTAGACGACTGTGTGATCACGCTCTCCGTAATGTGAGCAAGACTTGAATTATGATCGATTTGAATTCGTAACATATGATACGTTTTGCAAAAGGTAATATATTGTACATTTCAAATTCGTAACATATTGTATGTTTATTAAATTCATAATGTAATGTACATTTAGTGTATTCGTAACATATAATAGGAATTGTAATTCGTAACATATCATATGAAATGGGCAATGGAATGCCACAAATGTATACATACCATACGTAATGTAACATATCATACCTAATGGAGTGTCTAGGATTTTCGTACAGAATAATACAAAATGCTCTGATACCACGTTGGCTAAACAACCATTGATTGCATTGCAAAGGTCTCTCATTTTCCTTCTTAGAGGGTAAGGAAACCAATATGTAATTTTGTAATTTGGTGTGAACTATCCCTTTAAAGTATTTCTGCCGTCTCATGGACAACATAAGCATAGAGATCTTGAAGTATATTCAGCTGCAAATATTGTGCGTAGTACAGTCTTTTTTTGGTTGCAAACATTATGTTCCTTAGCAGACAGTTCTGGCACCTTTGGCAGTTTTCAAATCCATATTATAAGATTACATTTACATTATTTGAAATTCCCTCAAAAAAATTTCCCAGCAAAAATAATCTGTAATGAAAATGCCAGGGACGTTCCCCCACTGTTCATGATTGAAAATGAATAAATAAAGAGATTAAGAGGGATACATTCCATCCTGTTTTGACCCCCAGATCCATGCTGAAACGCATAAGGAACGGAGGCTAAGTGGCACTCAACTGTTATCATAGAGATTATTACTATCATCATGGGTATGCTAATGTACACAGATCTGCTGTGTTAGGGCAGAGTTACTGTACACCCTCTGCAGGACAGGAGGTATTAATTATTGGCACCCAACGCTTACTGTAAGCCCAGGTGTGTTGCAGAAAATAACCACTGACTTAATTACGATACACATACAGCTTCCTTTGGTTAATTTCTGTAGAAGCCGTAATTGCTCGTAGTTTTATAATTCATGAACACCAGGGTACAGTCCTGGCAGAACACCAGCATCTATTTCTCAAACACCCACCTTGTGTACCCTCGCCCCCCCACACACACGCTCACACATATACACACACACACCTTACACAAGAACATTGGGGTACTCCACACAATCACAGAGATAAAATGTATAATTCTAAAATAAGAATCTGTATTTCTTGCCATGTCAACTCACACATTAATTTGTGGGAATATAGGCCTACACATATACACACAATGCAGCATGGAATATTTTAGAAACGATACCAAGTTGAGACTTACATGCAACTAGGATTTCTGGCAAATCCCTCATTGACACCAATACATAATTTCACGTGAAACTAAGGAGAGATCCTGAATTAGCATTCGGCCCATATAAACTATTTTTCCCTGCATTCTGATGCTGGCTCAGTCATATCAGAGAAATGTGAGATCACTTGCGGGTGCAAGGGTCTGTATATAACAGGTGGCGTGGTGTCCAACTATAGGTTCTAGCTTGAGGGATGGGGATGGAGTTTTGTACCAATGTTGAGGGGTATGATCAGTGTTGACATGTCTAATTACCCTAGGTTAAGGAGAACAAAGGCTGATCGTATATCACTCTCTCCTTCTCAGCCTCATTTGAGGGGATTCCTCCCTCTCCCTCCTCCTAGTTGGGTAAAGTAGTGGAGGGAGGAGTGAGAGAAGAGAGAAAATGTATAATAAAGTTAAAGACTCATTTGTCTGGTTCCTTAATGAGAGGAAGCGGAACAAAGACCCCGGCTAATATTCCGAGGGGCCTAATTAAAATTAGGTGTGATCTGACGGAAGAAGGCGCCACAGAGGTGATTTTAGTCACAGCCCAAAAGAGAAGACCTAATTAAGGAGAGTGATGGCCTTTACTTGGAATCCGCCAGAGACATGCGGGGCTGAACATTGTCCTGGTCCCATTTGCCTGGCATAGGGATTACTGCCATTCTGTTTCTCCAAGCATCCTGAAAACAGGACAGGATGAAAGGGACAATGGCTGTCCTAGAGACTATGGAGAAGTTTTTGGACATTTTGAATGTTGATTGCTTTATGCGAAGAGGATTGGTTGGGTCAATCTAAATAACTCATGCCGATTCATGTCAAGGCACTATTTTTGTGGCATTTCTTTTTTGCTACGTGTTACATTTCTTTTCTAGCTCTGTCACTCACTGTGATCAAGCCACAGTGGAGTAGAGAGAGCTGTTTATCACCGCAATGTATTATGTATGTGAGCTGTTCGGTTTGTTTGATTTTCCGAAAATGACCGTTCATCTTACCTTTGACATTGAAGGAGCACCATCATCTTGTTCTTTATGACACTGTGATAGCACTTGCCCTAATCTTAATTGACGGTGCTATGACTCATCTGCTAAAAGCCACCTATATTTATCCACTAGCACTATATATGCGCACTAATAGCAATTGCTTTCTGTCGCTGTCCGTCCTTGGGTGAATGACGGGAATACTGTGAAAGGGCAGGAAGTATCATCTTAATGCCTCAACGTCATACTATATCACTCCAGTCATAACAAACACGCAGGCAGGCAGGCAGGCAGGCAGGCAGGCAGGCAGGCAGGCAGGCAGGCACACACACTGTCTTGTACAATTAACCTTTTTGGGGACACACAATTCAGTAACCATAAAACATCCTATTTTCCCTAACCTCCTAACCCTAAACCTAACCCGTACCCGTACCCTTACTCTATCCCCAGAGCGGTCGAATGTACAATACAGAAACAGGGCAGAAAGTTGCAATTGGCCCTTGGAACCCAAGGTTGATACCAACATAAACAGAAACCTACTTAACCTAACCCTTACCCTAACACAAAAACCTAACCCTAACCCTAAAACTAAAACGAACCTTAGATCCTAACCCTAAACCTAATTCTAACCCTAACACTAATTCTAACCTGTACCCTAAACCGCCTAGAAATTGCATTTGACCTTGGGGGATCAACAAATTGTCCCCAGTTGGTCAAATTTTTGATAATTTACTTTTCATGTGGGGAATTCTGTTCCCCACAAGTATAGTTAAACACGTCCACACACACACACGCACAAAGATCTATGCTTTTGTTACATTACTGGATATTTTGGAGTGTAAAAATGCTTGGTATGCTCGGTATGCCCACGAGTTTGAAACCACATGGATGGA
Organism: Salvelinus fontinalis; assembly: GCF_029448725.1. Taxonomy (NCBI): domain Eukaryota; kingdom Metazoa; phylum Chordata; class Actinopteri; order Salmoniformes; family Salmonidae; genus Salvelinus; species Salvelinus fontinalis. Next base: position 11,556,070 of record NC_074699.1, read on the forward strand.
TGGAGTGTGTTTTTTGTAGGAAAAATGAAACAAACAAGTTCTCTTTCCAAGAGCAAATTTTTTAAAGCTTTCATTCCTGTTATTGGTGTAGACTTAAAAAAAAATTATAATCACAGAATTATAGCTGCAATACAAATACTAAAAGGTAGTGTGAAAAAGAGAATACAAGAAGAAGATAAATATAATTCTTATAAGAAATGTGACAAAAGGGACGCTGGTTGTCAGCTTGCTACATTGTCAGGACCAGATAGAAATGCAATATTGACGTCCTCCCTGTCTGACTGGAGCAAGTGGTGCTGAAGTCCATTCTGACAGGCTTTTATCTCCATTTCCATTTGACGTAGAGACTGGAAGGCGGACGGTAGGCTCTTGAGTCCTTCCTTTCCCTGATCAGCAGGGGGTCCCTGGGATATGGGTTAAAGACTGCATAAACCACGATTGAAAGCACTTTTCAATATATGAGGATTCAGCTATTAAGGTTCACATATTGTTCAAGGTTCACACATTGTTGTTTGTCTGCATTATCCACCAAATGTCCTTTATTCCTTTACCTTCTTTTCCCACACACGTTACAAAGGAAAACATCATACTTGAAGATGGGAAAGGATTCATGTCTATTGTCAAAAAATAAATAAAAATAAGATGCCATGCCATAATTTGACCATAATGTTATGGACTGGGGCAATATACTAATGTCTGTATATTGCAACACTCCTGAACAACTGGCACATTTACCTTTACAAAGTGTCCTCCCACATGAAATGCTTGGAAGTCTTGGATTTGAAGCTCGTGAATACGTCTGCTAGGGAATGTGTATGAAGTAATTGAAGCTCTCTGTATGCAGACATCTTAGCAAGTTTTGTACTGCAGAATAGGTCTTTGTCCCTTCACCTCCACCCGGCATTGTTTCACTTCATGTGTTTTGAGAGAAAAAACCTTGAGCAGTCCATCTGTTTCTATGGTGATGTTGCACTTTGAGATCTCTATCCATGCTAGTGTGTTGATATCAGGTGGGTTGAAACACCTAGGGCACTATTCGATCGAAACCGCTCTTCAGGTTTCCAGAATAAGAATATATGTATATAATTTGATTAAACTAGTCAATTCGCAACATGCAAGAACAACAATATGAGAGGTCCCCATTTTCTGTCAAAAAGGTGTTCAAAATCAAGAGATGATAAACCAGCACTCAGGAGCTAACGAAATAACAGTTACAACTGATGTCAATGGAGGTCCAATGAATTTAGGGGTCTTACTTGAAGAAAAATAAGAAATGGCATATCTAACTGTTTGGGCTAAAGAAGCCTCCTTGATACCCTCAAAGGATAATCGGGTCTCTAGTACCCCACAGCACTCCACTGCTTCTGGGATAAGCAGCAAAGTCATTCATAGCAATCTGGCTGCATCGTCCTCTCGCAGTACAGTACTCTATGAATACATCCAACTCAAGATAATACCACCTGAGTGTAGCAATCTTTAGGGGCGAGCGAACCCTTCCAGAATGAGTCAATACACCTTCGGGTCGGCAAGGCAAGGCCTTGGTCATGTCATCACTGCTGTGGAGGGTATAGGGGTACAACTCTTTACTCATAGACTGATTGATGTTCAAACAAGTAAATATATTTCCGACATATTGCAGGGGTCTGATCTTTTTTTCATCAGAAATGTATCATCTGCGTTCTGTGCATTAACTGTACATCTCTCCAGATGTCAGCGTTGACGTTCGGGCGCAGCTGTCCTTTTAACAAGTAATAACATGAATTATTCATTGAAGTAACATACATTTGAGATGCCCGAAAATATAACCTGATGTATAAGAGGTCAACTAGTGGAATCGAACATTCTCAGTTACAGGAGGAACATTTACAAAGTAGAAAAGGAACAGTCCAACACGTCTTTCCAGTGAGGCTTTGAAACAGCCTTGCTACCACACTGGACAGTGATTGATGAGGACCACTAATCATAAAGTAGGGAGGGAGAACTCCTGTCCTGGCTCTTTAGCACAACTCTAAGTGAAATACATTTCATATCCACCACTGTAATAATTCCAGACAGGTAAATGCATGATTTAGCGATCTAGAAATATGAAGCTTATTAAGGATTACTTCAATGTATCTAATCAGCTACTATCTCTGGAACCATTAACACTTATAGCCAATGCATTTACCAAGTGTGCCAAAATGAATGCACGTTGTCTGCTTTACACTCAGTTTGCATTTTTACAACACACTTTTTGCAAAACTGTAAACACAACTCACTGCTTTACACTCAGTTTGCAATTTAATAAGACACTTATAGCAAAATGGAAAACATTGGTTTCTACATTGCTACTCTATTTAGCAAACTGCCGTTCCGCATTGACACATGTGAAAACACTTTTACATAATGAGTTCACTTACAAATCAGAGTAATCAGAGCTGCTGTGGTCCGCAATTGGTTCACAGGACACCCACTTTTCATTGCACTCAATCTCCCCCTCTACTCTCCGTTCTTAAAGCCCATTGAATAATTCTCCTCTGCATGGCGTTGGAAGGTGTATGATCGCCAGCCCCACCAACGCATACCCCTTCTACAGACAATGGAGGAGGCTTGTGGAGACATGGATCAGGGGTCACGCCAGGCCTGGATATGGCACTCCAGGTGATACTTTCCACGCTGCCTAGCTCAAGAGAGCATCGCATGTGATGTGGATGAAGTCTTATAGGACCCACAAAGAAGGCGAGACGTTGCCTAATGTTTTCTGTTCTTTTTTTGCTAGCACAAATGCTTTTATTTTCTTCGTCTGAGCTTTTGTTGTTTGAGGAGTGTTAGAACATGAGAAAAAATAACATTAACTTTTTCCCATTTTCCCCATTTGTATTGATTGTGTGTTATGTTCGGAATACACATCCATACTTTACACATCTGGATAACCGTGTGTATGCGTGTTTACTACATGTATGAGAAAACTTTATTGCAAACTGCTATGCCCTGCACACATAAAAAGCAAAAGCCACAAGTGTTTTTCATTGATACTATCAGTGCTTAGTTGGTGCTTTGTGTGCTTATTCAAATGATGGTTTGTGTGTACTGTATTGATGCAAAAACACAATGTTTTTAAAAAGTTTGAAGCGTTTTGCAAAAATTGTTTGCTTTTGCAAGAGATGTCTAATGTTTTGCTGGTTTGGTTTAAGGTTTTGTGGTTAGCGTGTAGAGTTTTGCAAAAATAGCCTATAGTTTCAAAGATAGTGCCTAAGCTATAAGAAAAAACTGTAATATTATCAGAAAACACATCTGCAGAAAACTTGAAAAGGGCTCAGTTCAAACCCCCCCCCCAAAAATTATGGTATAAAGCAATATTGTTGATATTTTGGTTAAAGGCGGTAGCAGTCAAAAAGAAAAAGTGGAGAAAGAGAGGGCAAATCCAGAGTGTGCTGATGAGTTTGTTTGGACACCAGCTGCGTGTTTGCTGGTGACTCCTGAAATCCATTAGAAATCAGCTGGAGGTCAGTTCTACTTCAACCAGAATGGGTCTGTGATACAGAGTGGTCCACCTCAACCTCATTTTCTCCCCTGCGAGGAGCTGCAAGGCAATCAAAAACCACATGTCTGATGCCTGGAGATCCCAAAATAATCAAAAACATGCTCCAACTGTCCCCTGGGATTCCCAGCAACCAGTTTGAAAAAAAGGGTTGTGGTTGCCTTGGTCTGAAACCATTTGATGTCTCTCATTATGTTACACTATAGGGTGTTCCTTGTGGTGATATTGCTTTATTGTTGCTTTTCCTTTTAGTCATCTGTGTGTATATCAGAGATGTAAGCATACTGCCAGACAAGGGAATGACTAGGAATACATCAGAAAACATTAGAGAGGACTCACTACAATCACCAGCATAATTATACTCAAAATCAGAACTCATGGTCAGGGATAAGTGGCAATCCAGCTTCTCCTTTTTTCCTCATCTTTTGCTTATTGGTAGTCATTGTAGCTAATGCTGAGTTTCCTTGGTCAGTCCTTGAGCACTCTGAGAGACGACTGACAAGTGAAGGATGTGTCAGGGAGCAATCAGTGCCTCCTGCTGTGCTCAAAAAGCAGTGAACACATCTACAGGGCGATTCTTTTTTTTTGAAAGAAAGAAAGCCTATGAAGGAGCCGTCACACCTGTGCAGAGAGCCCAGAAAACGACCAGTGCATGACAAGACTTCAGTTCACGGGTCACAAGATATGTCAAACTAATGACAGGGAGTTTGAGCCGCACATTTTGCTAGAGGGGCTCTTTTAATGCTAAGTGTCTTCCAGTCTGGAGACACATCATACAGTACATACAGATTCAGAGGGCGCGTGGTTCACATGACAGTAGAAATTAACTGCAGGGACAGAAGCTACTATACTTGTGTTTATAAGCTCCGTTTTACCTTGTTGTTTTATCAATGAGGCAATTGTCAACTAGCACATAGCAGGTTAAACGTGTGCACCACTCAAATTTGAGTGGTTACCTGCTATATTATTTATCAAAATACACATAATTGTCACCCTAACACAAGTTGGCTCGACAATACTAAAACTGATGCAGCATGATGGGGAATGGAAGATAAATTGAATACTGTCTTCCATGTTTTGACATTTTCTTTTCTATTGTGCGCAAGTTAATCCATTTTTATCCAGGGAGAGGAGAGAGGAAACTATTTCTCTCTCATTTACACCCCTTTCAAAGGTGACTTCATCATTGGTGCCTGAAAGACACCCTGCCCCTCAGTAACAAATGATTACCGCTAAATGAATCCCAGAGGTTGCACTGCTAATGCAGAACAAAAGGGGAGAGAATGGGGAGGCAGTGCTGCTTCAAGATCTATTTTTTACACCCGCATCATTTTTTGCTTCACTGATCTATCACTAAACAACAGCTGCTGTGCAGGAGCCAGAGCGCCGCACTGCAGGGAAGATGAGAAAAAAAGAAGAAACGAATACATTGAGGAGGGGGAAAAAAATGGGAGACAGAGGAGTTTTAAGTGGTGAGGTCACATGTGATCGCCTGAAGCTCTTAAATTGAGTCTCATACTGAGAGAGAAGTGAGATGAGGAACTCTCCTGGCAGGTCTGTGTCTCATGTCACGTGACTGATAACAAGTCACCTGTAATGGCTTCCTAGACAGCTGCATTAGACAGACAATTTGCAATCATCTCCACTGATTCCAACTCTCTCTCTCTCTCTCTCTCTCTCTCTCTCTCTCTCTCTCTCTCTCTCTCTCTCTCTCTCTCTCTCTCTGCTCTTCAGACCTTATAGGAGCTTGAGTGGCAGGGAATTACCAAACAGATCATATGAATGTGAGAGGAGAGAAGGGACACTGCAGTTCAGCTCACAAATAACAAATAACCCTTCGAACCTATCCCAGCACCATTTACATATTCTGCCTATCAGTATTGGCCACCCTCAACAACTCATGTCCACTGTAACACATCACGCCATATGCAATTATTGATATTGAGAGTACTATTAATAGTGACATGTTATATTTATATTAGGTATGACCCTTCATTGCCCTTAAACTAGCAATAAACAAGACGGTTTATTAGTTTAAGACCAACTATGCCATCACCCACCTGTTTTCTGCTTATCAGATACTAGAATGGGGGTAACGACAATTCACACAAATGGAAAGAAGAAAAGTTATGAAACTGTAAAAGGTGAACAGCATGCCCACACGAGCAACAGTATAGTCAACGCTTCGGCCTCCTGTTCATTCATGCTGCTACCTCCCCAAACCCATCATCACTGTCTCTGCTAATTCATAGAGAATAGCTGATAACAGCTCTAGGCTCAGAAATGACACGTAATTAACACAGCCTTTGCGCCTGACCAGTGGTTGTAACAGCCAAGGTGGGAATGTAATTGAGCCAAAACTAGCCATTTTTCACAACTCCCTTTTTCACAAGTGCTGGTTTTCCTCTTGTCCTCCACATGTTCTATTTCCCCTGTGCTGTATGTCATGCAGACAAGTGAAAAAGAACCGTCTGACTCACTGACCCACTTACCAAACATGTATAGCACTTAAACACTGCTGGTTACAGTATTTGCAGATTAACAACAGCAGCAGCAAAAATGCACATGTCCATACGTAACTGTACCGTCTATTTGTGGTTTCCTGTTGGAACAGGGCTAGCGGTTGTGACCTGCACTATCAATTATCACCCACCTGTGAATGGCAATGTGACCACTCTCTTTTTTTCCTATGTAACATTCCTGCCAATCCGAGGTTCAAGGTTCTTTCCCGCCTCCTTCCATTGCACTCCATTACGCTCAGTCATTCAAGTCCACTGTAAAACATAGAGGCATGTCCACGTTAGTCTAAATAAAAAGCCTTGGGGATGGTACAAGCCATTTAAAATGACATTTTACATTGAAAAGCATAGCAGCACATAGGAGCATGGTGAGCACATGCTAGCGTGATGAGAATGGAGCGGCTGTAAATCCACCTCTTTCTGTATTTGAATGTATTAACAGAGGCCTCGACTTTAATTATGGCATAGCATGGCCAAGAGCGACCCCCAGGCGCTCTCTCATAAAGCCCACAGGCCACGGCTTCAGGTGCTATAATAGCAGGTGGAGTTACTACAATACTCTCGGAAATATATCCTAACACATACTGTACATCAAAGCGTAGGGCACAAATATAGAGGGGGTACAAAATCATAAATAATGTTAAAGATTGCAATAGATTATGCGCTATAGAAATATCATTAATTTACATGTTACAGTATTATGTCTTATTTTGTAAACCACCTGCATAAGACCCAGCAGGAGGAGCTTCTCCTTCCTTGAATGCAAACAGCTGGCAGTTAGTGATGCTTCCACATTGCGTTGAGCCACCTTTGAAGGACTTAGAACTAGACTGCACAATGCTTTTAAAGCCACCTTAATGGAAGAAGACAGTGGTTTATTCTGCAGCGTTTATTTAATAACATTTCCCTGTGGTCTAATCCCCTCTGATCTTGGCTGTTGGATCTCTCTCTCTCTCTCTCTCTCTCTCTCTCTCTCTCTCTCTCTCTCTCTCTCTCTCTCTCTCTCTCTCTCTCTCTCTCTCTCTCTCTCTCTCTCTCTCTCTCTCTCTCTCTCTCTCTCTCTCTCTCTCTCTCTCTCTCTCTCAATTCCAATTTCAATTTAAAAGTCTTTATTGGCATGGGAAACATATGGTTACATTACCAAAGCAAGTGAAATAGATCATAAACAAAAGTGAAATAAACAATATAACATTTACGGTAAACATTACACTTCCAAAAGTTCCAAAAGAATAAAGACAGTTCAAATGTCATGGTATGTCTATATACAGTGTTGCAATGATGTGCAAATAGTTAAAGTACAAAAAAGGGAAAATAAATAAACATAAATATAGATTATATTTACAGTGGTGTTTGTTCTTCTCTGGTTCCCTTTTCTTGTGATAACAGATCACAAATCTTGCTGGTGTGATGGCACACTGTGGTATTTCACCTAATAGATTTGGGAGTTTATCAAAAGTGGATATTGTCACGTTCTGACCATAGTTCTTTTGTATTTTCTTTGTTTTAGTATGGTCATGGCGTGAGTTGGGTGGGTTATCTATGTTTTGTGTTTCTATGTTGGGTTTGTCGTTTAGCCTGATATGGTTCTCAATCAGAGGCAGGTGTTAGTCATTGTCTCTGATTGGGAACCATATTTAGCTAGCCTGTTTTTGCATTGTGGTTTGTGGGTGATTGTTCCTGTTGGTGTGTTCTGTGTTCACATTTTCGGGACTGTAGCGTCTTCGGTTGTTCTTTGTCAGTTTATTGTTTTTGTTCGTTCTTGAAAGTATTCTAATAAATATGAATACTCACCACGCTGCATCTTGGTCCGACATTTCTTACTCCTCAGACAGGGAGAACGAAGACTACCGTTACAGATATGTTTTCAAATTATTTGTGGGTCTGTGTAATCAGAGGGAAACATCTATCTCTAATATGGGCATACATTTGGCAGGAGGTTAGGAACTGCAGCTCCGTTTCCACCTCATTTTTTGCACATCTTCTCTTGAGAGGCAGGTTTGCCTTCGGCGGCCTTTCTCAATAGCAAGGCTATGGTCACTGAGTCTGTACATAGTCAAAGATTTCCTTCATTTTGGGTCAGTCACAGTGGTCAGGTATTCTGCCACTGTGTACTCTCTGTTTAGGGACAAATAGCATACTAGCTTGCTCAGGTTTTTTGGAAATTCTTTCCAGTGTGTCAAATAATTATCTTTTTTGTTTTCTCGTGATTTGGTTGGGTTTAATTGTGTTGCTGTCCTGGGGCTCTGTGGAGTCTGTTTGTGTTTGTGAACAGAGCCCCACGACCAGCTTGCTTATGGGGCTCTTCTCCAGGTGTATTTCACTGTAGGTGATGGCTTTGCTATGGAAGGTTTGGGAATTGCTTCCTTTTAGGTGGTTGTAGAATTTAACGTCTCTTTTCTGGATTTTGATAATAAGTGGGTATCGGCCTGTTTCTGCTCTGCATGCATTATTTGGTGTTTTACGCAAATTAAGAAATTGAGGGTAGAGGAACAGAGGATATTTTTGGCAGAATTCTGCATGCAGAGTTTCAATTTGGTGTTTGTCCCATTTTGTGAATACTTGGTTGGTGAGCAGACCCCAGACCACACAACCATAAAGGGAAATCGGGTTTTATAACTGATTCTGGTATTTTTAGCCAGATCCTAATTGATATGTCAAATTTTATGTTCCTTTTGATGGCATAGAAGGCCCTTCTTGCTTTGTCTCTCAGATCGTTCACAGCTTTGTGGAAGTTGCCTGTGGCGCTGATGTTTAGGCCGAGGTATGTATAGTTTTTTGTGTGCTCCAGGGCAACGGTGTCTAGATGGAATTTGTATTCATGGTCGAGGGAACTGGACCTTTTTTGGAATACCATTATTTTTGTCTGAGATTTACTGTCAGGGCCCAGGTCTGACAGAATCTGTGCAGAATATCTCGGTGCTGCTGTAGGCCGCACTAGGTTGGGGACAGAAGCACCAGATCATCAGCAAACAGCAAACATTTGACTTCAGATTCTAGTAAGGTGAGGCCGGGTGCTGCAGACTGTTATAGGGCTCTCACCAATTCGTTGATACAGTGCCTTGCAAAAGTATTCATCCCTCTTGGTGTTTATCACATTTTTTTGCATTACAACCTAGAATTTAAATAGATTTTTATTTGGATTTCATGTAACGGACATACACAAAATAGTCCAAATTGGTGAAGTGAAATGTAAAAAATTACTAGTTTCATCAAAACGTTTTTTTTTAAAGAATGGAAGAGTGGTGAGTGCATATGAATTCACCCCCTTTGCTATGAAGCCCCTAAATAAGATCTGGTGCAACCAATTACCTTCAGAAGTCACATAATTTGATAAATAAAGTCCACCTGTGTGCAATCTAAGTGTCACATGATCTGTCACATAATCACTGTATATATACAACTGTTCTGAAAGGCCCCAGGGTCTGCAACACCACTAAGCAAGGGGAACCACCAAGCAAGCGGCACAATGAAGACCAAGGAACTCCCCAAACAGGTCAGGGACAAAGTTGTGGAGAAGTACAGATCAAGGATGGGTTGTAAATAAGTATCCGAAACTTTGAACATCCCACGGAACACTATTAAATCCATTATTAAAAAATTGAAAGACAATGGCACCACAACAAACCTGCCAAGAGAGGGCCGCTCACCAAAACTCACGGACCAGGCAAGGAGGGCATTAATCAGAGAGGCAACAAAGAGACCAAATATAACCCTGAAGGAGCTGCAAAGCTCCACAGTGGAGATTGGAGTATCTGTCCATAGGACCACTTTAAGCCATACACTCCACAGAGCTGGCCTTTACGGAAGAGTGGACAGAAAAAGACCATTGCTTAAAGAAAAAAATAAGCAAACACGTTTGGTGTTCGCCAAAAGGCATGTAGGAGACTCTCCAAACATATGGAAGAAGGTACTCTGGTCAGATGAGACAAAAATTTTGCTTTTTGGCCATCAAGGAAAACGCTCTGTCTGGCGCAAACTCAACACCTCTCATCACCCCGAGAACGGCAGGGACTGGGAAACTGGTCAGAATTGAAGGAATAATGGGTGCCGCTAAATGTAGGGAAATTCTTGAGGGAAACTTGTTTCAGTCGTCCAGAGATTTGAGACTGTGACGGAGGTTCACCTTCCAGCAGGACAATGACCCTAAGCATACTGCTAAAGCAACACTCGAGTGGTATAAGGGGAAACATTTAAATGTCTTGGAATGGCCTAGTCAAAGCCCAGACCTCAATCCAATTGAGAATATGTAGTATGACTTAGAGATTGCTGTACACCAGCGGAACCCATCCAACTTGAAAGAGCTGGAGCAGTTTTGACTTGAGCCAAAAAGATTGGAGAAGTGGTTTATCCATACATCTCCGTTTTGGATAGATAACTCATTGTATTGTTGTTTGTTTAGAGTTTTCCCATTTTCCCAGAAGTCGTTAGATTCTATGGATTTTTCAATTACCATGAGATAATTTCTGACGTGCTGTTCCTTCTGTATTTCTGCATTGTTTTAGTGATTCACCATAGTGAAGGCGTAGGCTCAGGTTTTCTGGGTCTCTATGTTTTTGGTTGGATAGGTTTCTCAATGTCTTTCTTAGGTTTTTGCATTCTTCATCAAACCATTTGTCATTGTTATTAATTTTCTTAGGTTGTCTGCTTGAAATGTTTATATTTGATATTGAAGCTGAGAGGTCAAATATACTGTTTAGGTTTTCTACTGCCAAGTTTACACCTTCACTATTACAGTGAAACATTTTGTCCAGGAAATTGTCCAGAAGGGATTGAATTTGTTGTTGCCTAATAGTTTTTTGGTAGATTTCCACACAACTTTCCTTCCATCTATAGCATTTCTTAATATTATTGATGCCTCATGATTGAGCAAAGCTCTGTTCAAGAAGAGTGTGATTTTGCTGTGATCTGAGAGGGGTGTCAGTGGACTGATTGTGAACGCTCTAAGAGACTCTGGGTTGAGGTCAGTGATAAAGTATTCTACAGTACTACTGCCAAGAGATGAACTATAGGTGTACCTACCATAGGAGGCCCCTCGAAGCATATCATTGACTATGTACATATCCAGCGTCTGACAGAGCTGCAGGAGTTGTGACACATGTTTGTTGGTTATGTTGTCGTAGGTATGTGTTTGTCCCCCTGTGTGCTGAGTGTGTCAGGTTCTTGTCCAGTTCTGGCATTTAGGTCGCCACAGACTAGTACATGTCCATGGGCCTGGAAATTGTTGATCTCCCCCTCTAGGATGGAGAAGCTGCCATGGTTAAAGTATGAGGATTCAATTGGGGGGATATATGAAGCACACATGAGGATATTTTTCTGTTGAGATAATTTCCTTATTAATTTTCAGCCAGATGTCAAATGTTCCTGTTTTGAATAATTTAATAGAGTGGGTTAGGTCTGCTCTATACAAAATGATCATACCCCCTGAGTCTCTTCCCTGTTTCACACCTGGTATTTTTGTGGATGGGACTACCAGCTCTCTTTAACCTAGAGGGCAACCAGTGGGTCCGTCTCCTTTACACCATGTTTCTTGTATGATGACAATGTCTGTATTTCCAATTTCTTTGATGAAGTCAGTTCCTGCTCTTTAGGCCAAAGGCAGATGACCTCAGACCTTGTATATTCCAGGATGAGATAGTAAAAGCTTTGTGTTCCACAGTGTCTAGTCTTGTTTTTGTGTGGTTTAAATCTCTCTCTCTCTTCCATTACTGCAAGCCCCATTGAACAAAGCCTTTTCAGCCTGTTCTCTTTGGGAAAAGCTTTTGATATATGAGGCCAATATGAAAAATAAGTTGTTAATGCAAGGATGAGACGTGAAGCAGTGGGGTGACACCCGACTGATGCAAGGGTGAGGAACAAGGCAGAAGGAGGGACACTTGAACTGTGTGGAGTTTAGACTTGAGTTGTTGAGGCTGGAGGCTGGAGGGGCTGGATGCTGAGGCTGGAAGGTTCACTAACATCCTCTATGGCTCGGTATGAAAGATAGCAAGAGAGACAGGGTGGGAATCTGTTGCACAATAAAAGGGGATTGCCATGTTTTTATTTAACACTTATTTTAAGTTGACTGAGAACAGATTCTCATTTACAGTAAAACCTGGAGAAGAGTTAATACCCCTATTCTTAAAACGCCTACACAATAAGTGCCATGGGATCTTTAGTGACCACAGAGAGTCAAGACACCCATTTAACATCCAATTCGAAAGACGGTACCCTACACAGTGCAATGTCCCCAATCACTGCCCTGTGGCATTGGGATCTCCTTAGAACAGAGGAAAGAGATCCTCCTACTGGCCCTCCAACAACACTTCCAGCAGCACCTGGTATCCCATCCAGGGATTAATCAGGACCAACCCTGGTTAGCTTCAGAGGCAAGCCAGCACTGGGATTCTGGGTGGTATGCTGAATTCCAATGTGATAGTGGAGTAAGAATTTTAAATACTGTATGTAAATAGAAAATGAGCTCCAGACAGGATCATATGCTTTGTTACACTTTTAAGTAGCCCTAAGTATGGTATTAACCACACTGTAACAGCTGCCATTCAATATGCTGCCCAACGCTAGTCTACTGTTTGTGTGTGTGTGTGTGTGTGTGTGTGTGTGTGTGTGTGTGTGTGTGTGTGTGTGTGTGTGTGTGTGTGTGTGTGTGTGTGTGTGTGTGTGTGTGTGTGTGTGTGTGTGTGTGTGTGTGTGTGAGAGCTGGAGCTGCCTGATCTCAAGCGGCAAATTAGAGCTCTCTGAAATCGATAAGAGGGGAGCCATGCACAGATTTCATTAGTTGGCAAACGTGTGCGGTTAAAGGGATGCAAACAGATATTGATGTTTGAGATTGATCGATTAGTCTTTTCTTAAAAATGTGTGCGTTGAGTTGTGAATTCTTTGGTTTCCTTGTCTTTTTGGCACAGTTTCACTTTTCACAGATGTTTTTTTTAGGCCTATGCTTAACAAAACTAATATTTAAGGGATATTTGAAGATGTCAATCTGCGAATTGTTTAAAATGATCAAAGTCTATTGAACTGAATATCTGACTCCAATATTTGTACATTTACGTAATTTAGAATCTTAAGTAGAAATACTTTAAAGTACTACTTAAGTAGTTTTTGGGGTATCTGTACTTTACTATTTATATTTTTGACAACTTTTACTTTACTCCACTACATTCCAATAGAAAAGAATGTACTTTTTACTCTATACATTTTCCGTGACACCCAAAAGCACTCGTTACATTTCGAATGCTCAGCAGGACAGGAAAATGGTCCAATTCACACACTTATCAAGAGAACATCCCTGGTCATCCCTACTGCCTCTGATTTGGCAGACTCACTAAACACAATTGCATCATTTGTAAATTATGTCTGAGTGTTGGAGTGTGCCCCTGGCGATCCGCAAATAAAAAATAAATAATAGATAATCATGCCATCTGGTTTGTTTAATATAAGGAATGTGAAATGATTTATATTTTTACTTTGATATTTAAGGATATTCTAGCAATTACATGTACTTTTGATACATAAGTATATTTTAAAACAAGTACTTTTACTGAAGTAGTATTTTACTGGTTGGTTACCACTTTAACTTGAAACATTTTCTATTAAGGTGTCTTTACTTTTACTCAAGTATGACAATTGGGTACTTATTCCACTGTTGCTTATCCAGAGTGATTTCCAGAAGCAATTAGGATTAAGCGCATTGCTCAAGGGCACATCAACAGATTTTTGACCTAGTCAGTGCTGGGATTCAAACCAGTGACTTTTCGGTTACAGGCCCAATGCTGTTAACCGCTAGGCTATCTGCTGCAGAGACTATGGTTGAGATACAGGAATTGGCTATCAAGAACGGTCTGAGAATTGTCTATATCAAGGCAGATATTTAATATCATTGTAAAATGAATGATAACATTATACAAGGCATAAAGCTTAAGTAACAAAACATTAACAAGCATTACAAGGCCTTATTATAGGCATGATCAGAGCGGGAGAGAGAGAAAGACAAAGAAACCATGGCTTGTGCCATGGCCCATAGCTCATGGGAGAGGGAGAGAGAGAGTCTAGATATCTCACCACCGCAGGTCATGAACAATGAGAAAGTGACAATGAAGCTAATGTAACCGATGAGAAATGACTAGCTAGTTAGCGGTCGTGCGCGCTAAAAGCGTTTCAATCGGTGACGTCACTCTCTCTGAGACCTGAAGCAGTTGTTCCCCTTTCTCTGCAAGAGTTGAGGATTTTGTGGCGCGATGGGTAACGATGCTTCGTGGGTGACTGTTGTTGATGTGTGCAGAGGGTCCCTGGTTTGAGCCCGGGTACGGGCGAGGGGACGGACGAAAGTTAAACTGTTACGTTGATGCTGTTGACCCGGATCACTGGTTGCTGCGGAAAAGGAGGAGGTCAAAAGGGGGGTGAGTGTAACCGATGTGAAATGGCTAGCTAGTTAGCGGTGGTGCGTGCTAATAGCATATCAATCGGTGACATCACTCACTCTGAGACCTGAAGTAGTTGTTCCCCTTGCTCTGCAAGAGCCGCTGCTTTTGTGGAGCGATGGGAGGCACTCCTTCGTGGGAGGCAGTTGTTGATGTGTGCAGCGGGTCCCTGGTTCGAGCACGGGTTCGGGGCGAGGGACGGACGAAAGTTATACTGTTACACTAAGACCGTTTTATAACCATTTGCCCATGTTGAGATTCAAAATCGGAGTTGTTGACCAATAGGATTACTTTTGAGTTAACTTCCAATCAGACCTACAGGATGTCATCAAAACAGATCCTCTGCTTCACAGAGGTGTGACAGAATGGGTGATGTGGACAGCAACACAGAGAAGGCTGAATTCCTAAGATAGCGCAAATAAATTCCTTGCATACAGTTGATAAGAGTCACTTTGGGTCATGCTACACTATAAAGTTTCCTGTTTCCTGTCTCTGTAAAGTTTTAGTGATTGCTTTAATCTATGACATAGTTATAAATGTTGGTCCACCGGCTTAATATTTCATTACTGCTTAGATTTTTTTGCACCCATCTGATAAATGTGTCATTAATACAGCATTAAATGATTAATAGATGTGGAATATATGTGGTAATTTTTTTATTTATTATAGCGTGTCACATTTTATCTATGCAGCATTTAATCATTTCCCATATGCATATTAATAGTTACAATGGTACCTGTGTAGTGGAAGCAAGTCACTTGGTGTAAGTGTTTGCATCCGTTCTGTAACAGTGCTCAGAGCTCAGCTCACATGACAGACTTCCCCCAAGAGCAAAACGCCACCTTCATTATTTATTTCAGAAGTAATCACTGTCCATGTCATGTAACTTGTGCGCTCATCAAATAGTATTTTTAGGTTTTGGCTAACATATCCCAACTTTATAAAATACTCATAAGGGTTACATAAGTGGGCAGGGTTATTAACCCTTGGTAGGTGACACATCGCAGCATTAGATAACATTGAACATGATAAAATGATGGCGAGGCAACACTGAAAGGCTTTAACCACGAGGATAATGGAAACGCACACATTTATAGGGCGAAGTCATTCCAAGGATTTCAGACAGTGTACACTGCAGAGCTACAGCATTTCCACAGTGTTTGGAGCTAAATAAGATGATAGATGGTGATGGAGGAGGAATGAAGGGAGGGGTGTATTTAGTCTGGGGGGAAATCCCATAGGAGGATTAATTTTCTCTGTGGGACGTCAATCCCATTTCTCTATGTCTCCTGCAGAGCCTGGGTCAATTATAGCTCTGTTACTGCAGAATGCACATCGTTTTCACACTAAATGGAGGCGGATTTCTGGGCTCAGAAATGAATATGGACAGTTTGTGGCTATAACTTCCCATCCTGAACAAACACATTATTTCAATAATCCGATCTTGACCTCCCCTGGGACCAAACCATAACCTTAAGCTACATCAACAGAAATGCACTTCGACACTTTGAAGCATCAGCATCGTTCCTAATGGTTGAAAAAGGTGTTGTTTTTGTTACCCTGCAGCAAAGCCTCAATGCCAATATTCCACTGCTATTAGTTTGTGGATGAAATGGTGTTCATTTCTCACTATCATGGGGAGTGCAGGTGGTTGGTATGCATGTTGGAAGAGAACCAGGCTGCATTGCTGACTGATAAATGGTTAATCAATAGATTAATCAATTGTTTTAAAATGCAAAACCTTGCTGTAACTGTCCCCATAAGTGTGGGAAAGACAGACAGACCCACTGGGTAAATCTAGACTCAGCAGTTGTTAAAAACCACTATCGTTTATTCTTGTATTATACTGCACACTGGCAGTTGTAAAGACATAACCCTGATTAATCAAGGCAATCTATGTCAAGAGAATTTTACATGTATGCAGAAATGTGAGTATACAGCAATAGCAAACATGTATGTGTACATCTAGAACTAAATTATCTCTATTGTTATTCTTCTCTACGAAAGATATCATTACGTGTAAGGCTATGAATCCATGCTGCAACCACATTGGTAGCATACATCCCATGTTCTGTATGCTGATACACTCTCCCATTATTCCAGTCGCTTTGTCTGCTACAGATGTTTGGCGAGCACGTGCGTCAGACACCCCATGACGATTGTGTTGGTATGAGGATAGATGGAGGTTGCGAAAGGAAATGCGCCTCCTCCACAAGGTTAATCTGGTCGTCGAGAGCAACTAGCATGTCCCCATAATGAAGTCCCCACAGAAGCATACTTACTAAGAGTTAAGAGTAAATTAACCTTCAGGATTTAGCATGAATCTTTTTTTAATACACTTTATGCATCCATTTCCCGTGCATACCCGATCAAGGACGATCGTTCATTTAGCTGGAGGTCAGAATACAAACATCCCCCCCGAGACAGAGGAGAACACGCCAGATGAATCTCTACCCGTGGTGTATATGTGAAACTATTCACCGATGGATGAAAGTTTTTATTATCATGGTAATCAATTATGCTAATGATCCGAATCAATCAAATTGAATGATTTATCGTGCAATATAATTGTTTTTAGCAACATCCATTGTCAATGTTCATTAACTTTTTTTTCAATAATAATGAGTCAACAACTTATAAAAAACAAGCAATTTGTCTTTCAGTTTTAACATGTGTTCATGTTCAAATTTCAAAGTAAACAAGTTATTTTGTCGACCTTAAAATACTGAAAGCCCCAAAAAAAGTCGTTATTATATATTTGCTTCACACACTTCAGGGTCTGCTCGGTCACTGATTGGAGACTGGCATATTGAAACAAATGATATCATCAAACCTATTAGTGTAGCAAGCTTTTGTTTTATCGACTTTGGAATGGCAGAACTATCTTAGAATGGTGCCTTTCCCTCCATGGTTTTCTTGTATAACATGCAGTAATACTGTTTAAGCCTGGTTGAGTGAGTGTGCTCTTCATCTTTTTCTCTCCTGTTTGTCAGTAGTATACACAATGCTCAGAGAGTGAAGAAGTAAGGCAGGTTTTGCTGATGACTTAAGGGATGGAAGGCACGCCAGGACTAAATAATCCCTGGGTCTCCTCAGCCTTTTGATGTCTTTGTTCACTTTGAAAAGTTATCACTATATAGCCTGTACGGTCTGCATAGAATGAAATGTTGAATCACACTGCTTACCTATTCTTCTGCATCCGTTCCCCGCAGCCTGAAAGAACATCGAAATACACATTCTCCATCTTATCTTGTCTCAAGTCGTACAAGTGAATTCCCCATTCCATTGCATATCCGAAGCCAGGGAAATTCTAGAATAATCAGCCATGCTTATCTTTCTGCAGTACTGAGGGAACCATAATGAGACTCACTCATCCACAGTGAAGAGCTTAATAATTCACCGCCGTAGTTATGCAGATGAACCCTATCATATTACAGTTAAAGGCTGGAAAGCGAGATTTCTTGGGACTGTGAGCTACAATGAATACAGTGAACATCACGCACACTCCATGAAGATGCTTTCACTTTCTCTAAAATAGACTTGTTTTCAATGTTGAAGAGTCAATCTACTGAAACAGGCACTGCCAACCAGTATTAAATCATAAATGTGTGAACCCAAGCTTAATATATTGTAGGGTGGTCTGAATCCAAGCTAATGTACAGCCAGCTATTCCTCTCTTTAAATAGAAAGGGCTGTGCCTTATAGTCATGTCCAAAGGCTGTGATCTCCTCATTAATAAGGGGTCCAAGTGGCAGTGAACTTGGTCTTTGACCTATCAGCTATCCTTATGGAATTATTCCAGACTCAATTATGGAGCCTTTGGCAGAAAGCCTGCATGGCATATAGGTCTGGTCTGGATAAGGTCATACAGGGGGCTCTTCTTTCAACAAATACATAAGAGAAGCACTAGTGAGAGGCTAACAAATAGAATTTTGGCAGTATTATTTGTCTTTTGTGGGCATGCCCAAGAGCCAAGAGATGTATTTCCAATGGCTTCTTTGACCTCCATGGCCACCTGTTTATTGCACAGCTGGACCCTTCCTGTATAGACAGGGAATATTGGTATTAGTTTTTATTACTTTCTCCCAGGCGACCTCCAGACTTTGGACAATGGTTAGGTTAGGTCTGTCCAGTGACCTCTGGCACTGTCCATGGAGCCTGTCCCAGATGGGCTGGAGCATAGCCCACGTCTCTCTAGCAGAGACCTGAGCCAGGGCAGTTTAGCACTGGGAGAGCTCAGTGGAGTAACCTTCTGCATCTCTCTAATGGAGAGTTTGGCTGTGGTCCACAGCTCTCAGCCACGGGACAGAGCACCATCTCCAGATCGGGACCGCTCACCTCCAACCTCCTCCCCTGATCCCGGACATATCATACTACTGACACTAATTGTCACCAACAACTGCAGCTGATAAAAGCTTCTCCTTTCTTCTTCTGGGGCACCGAGTTGGTGCAATCAGATTTTCTTCAGGTGTGTGTGTGTGTGTGTGTGTGTGTGTGTGTGTGTGTGTGTGTGTGTGTGTGTGTGTGTGTGTGTGTGTGTGTGTGTGTGTGTGTGTGTGTGTGTGTGTGTGTGTGTGTGTGTGTGTGTGTGTGTGTGTGTGTGTGTTTGGGTGTGTCGTTCACATATTGTTTATCAGATCTAGCAAATGCAGCCAATTTAGATTGTGACTTGGTTGAGTTTCAGAAAATTGATACGAGGAAGATTATCGTCGTATTTGGTTTGTCTGATTCCTTACCATCTATTGAAATTTGGACATGTAAGGTTTGTCTCTCCAAGGGCTTAGTTGCAATCAATACACATCTTTGGGTTCAATGACATTCTGTTAACTGGCCATCAGGGCACTTAATGATGTATAGCTACAATGTTCTAGAGCTCCATTTAAGGCCATCACCAGTGATGGAAAAGTGCCCAATTGTCATACTTGAGTAGAAGTAAAGATACCTTTATAGAAAATGACTGTTGTAAAAGTGGAAGTCACCCAGCCAAATACTACTTTAGTAAAAGTCTAAAAGTATTTGGTTTTAAATATACTTAAGTATCAAAAGTCAAAGTTAAACTATAAATCACTTCACATTCTTTTCATTAAGCAAACCAGACGGCACAATTTTCTTGTTTTTTTATGACTTACAGAGAGCCAGGGGCACACTCCAACACTCAGACATCATTTACAAATGAAGCATTTGCGTTTAGTGAGTCCGCCAGATCAGAGGCAGTAGGGATGACCGGGGATGTTCTCATAATAAGTGTTTGAATTGGACCATTTTCCTGTCCTGCCAAGCATTCGAAATGTAACAAGTACTTCTGGGTGTCAGGGAAAATGTATGGAGTAAAAAGTAAATTACTTTCTTTAGGAACGTAGTGGAGTAAAAGTAAAAGTTGTCAAAAATATGAATAGCAATGTACAGATACCCCCAAAAACGACTTAAGTATTACTTTAAAGCATTTTTACACTACTAACCATCACTTATTATCAATAGCATAATATTACATACTTTATATTGATACATTTGAATAAAGGGACCAAAGGGATTTTAATTACTTAATGTGCTGTAACCCCCTGATGCTTCCCTTTGGTGTAGCGTCATTCTGTAATGTGTGCGCTGGGAGTCGGGAAGCAAGTAAAGGGAGTGCATCATTTAATAAACACATGAACAAAACACGAACAACGCACAGACAAGAAACAGAAACAATGATGACTGGGGAAGGAACCAAAGGGAGTGACATATATAGGGCAGGTAATCAAGGAGGTGCGTGTAACGATGGTGACAGGTGTGCGCCATAATGAGCAGCCTGGTGACCTAGAGGCCGGAGATGGAGCACACGTGACATGTGCACTTCAGCAAATACAAAGCGCTACAATTGAGAGGACTCACTTTATCCAAACTAGTATTGGGTGCATCCTACATCAACAGTAAATTACAAGAAAATGGATTAAGGAGAAACACCGCAGTGGACCATCATTGATTTCTTAGTCATCAGTGTTGTGATTTTTAGATTGATTTGATCTAATTGATGATGTAACTGGCACATGACAGTGATGGATTAGACTAGATTGCAGTCAGATAATGATAATCGTTCGGGAGACGAGTATGTGGCACAGCAAGCACATTAAACATGATGGTTATTATGTGCGTATAAATTCTGAGTATTAAGAAAAGTTTATCCTATTAATGTTATTTACTTTCGACATTTATTTAGGCCTACTGTGAGGGAGCATGTGCCAGTTTATGCTATTCTTTCAGACTCCTAATAGAATCAACAAGTTGAGTTATGGCATAAGTGAACAAATGCATTTTGGGTAATGTGCTGAAAGATAACATATACACATCAGAAGTGTTGGGAGAAGTGTATCATAGATTACAATGATAATCTCTTGCGTTCATGCGAAAACAAAGACAGTCATTGACATCTATTCATGGTGTAATGCAGTCCAAACTAATCTCTTATGAATATACTGTCACAAATTAAGTATACGGGGAGATAATCCACCAAATTTTCAGATTTAACACATGCTGGGATTACGGGAGCTGACAGTGTCATACAGAGATATTCAACCAGATCAGTATTCCCAGGAGTCGTCCAAATAGCTTTGCATAGCTTAATTACAAAACTGTGAACTTTCAGCTAGTACTGAGAGAACGGAGGCCCACCACGTTTAATGAAAGCCTAGTCGCAGGGAAAGAACCTGTGAAAGGAAGGAAGCCAAGACTCTCCTGGGATCGCTTGTCATGAGAGGTGAGACTGAAGCAACAGAAGTAAACAGTAGATGTTTGGTGAAAGGCAGATGCATTCAAGCAGCAATAAAAAACAGCAGACAGTCTTTGAGGGGAAAGCTGACAGACACCAATTGTCTGAAGGTGAACCGCGCTCTGATGTCACATGTCATAACTTTCCATCAACCCCCTGGAGTTTCACCTCAGACACTTCTGTGTGTGGCCAGGAGGGCAGAGGGACAGGTTGGCAAGCTTGAGGGGAGAGATAGTCAGGGCTACCTACTGTGAATGACAGTTCTGATGGTAGTAGGAGTCTGACTGTTGACCTGTTCAGATTGTTGCGCTAACGCCATGGCTCCTTTCTCTGCTCATCCGGCAGCTTGGTTTTCTCTCGGAGTGCAAGAGGGGTTTTGCATCCTTCACAGTAGAATACACGGGTATGAAAACCCATTCCAGGTGTGGCAGCTACTCCTGCAAATCAATCATTTCATTTGAGAGAGATAATTTATTATCTGCTCCAAGGGTTACGGATCCAATCCGCCTGTCATGTCCGATGCTTAAATCTGTCATCAGTCTTCATCTGTGGTCACGGTTCCTCTTCTGTCATCACTATTATTACGGCAACAATTTATCCCACAAATAATTAATAATGACAAGATACATGCAAACTGTGTGGGGACTAAATGTGATAAATCACTTAGCTTGATAAATTAGGACTGATTGCATAATTTAAGCAATAATCTCACAGCACATGATGACTGAAATTATTATTTGACCTTTTACCTTTAACTGGGATTGTGTAACTATGGTGGTATAAATGGTCAATCGCAAATAAAAATCAATCGCAATGCAAGTGTAAAAATACATTGATTCCATGATAGAGGTATAAAAGCGGTATTCATCTGTTAACAGCATTGAATTGGTGAAATGGTATACACGTCTTTGGTTAACATACAGTACAATTCAAAAGTTTGGACACACCTACTCATTCCTGGGTTATTTTTTTTTATTTTTTTACTGTTTTCTACCTTTTAGAATAATAGTGAAGACATCAAAACTATGAAATAACACATATGGAATTATGTAGTAACCAAAAAAGTGTTAAACAAATCAAATATATATGGTTGATAACAGCTTTGCACACTCTTGGCATTCTCTCAACCAGGTTCATGAGGTAGTCACCTGGAATGCTTTTCAATTAACATGTGTGCCTTGTTAAAAGTTAATTTGTGGAATTTTTTTCCTTCTTAATGCGTTTGAGCCAATCAGTTGTGTTGTGGCAAGGCAAGGGTGGTCTACAGAAGATAGCCCAATTTGGTAAAAGCCCAAGTCCATATTATGGCAAGAACAGCTCAAATGAGCAAAGATAAATGAGCTTTTATTCTCTATGTTGGTTAGGTCGGGGTGTGATTTAAGGGTGGGTTATCTAGGTGAATTATATGTCTATGTTTAGTTGCCTGTGAGCATTATTATAGCTTCACGTTTCGTTTGTTCGTTTTGTTGTTTTTTTTTTCTTTGAAGTTTTCTATTCCATAATAAATGATGGAAACATACCACGCTGCATCTTGGTCTACTCCTTATGACGAACGTGACAGAAGATCCCACCACAAACGGACCAAGCATACTGGCCATGAGGAGAAGACATCCTGGACTTGGAAAAAGCTAATGGCAGGAGACGAAAGCCTTCCATGGAAGCAGACGGAGGAGGATCAACGGCGACTCCGAAGTTCAAGACCACGCCGGAAGCACGAGAGGCAGCCCCCCACGGGTTGGTCGGCGAAGCCGAGGGGCGAGTTTGAGAGCGAAGAGGATTATTGGGAGAGACTGAGCGAGGAGTATTGTGAGATAGTTGAGGGAAGTGATGAGGTAGAGTGGATGTTTTGGTGTCTGGAGCAAGACAGTCGCCATGAGGAGCGTGGGACCAGTCAGGCACCATGTTTTGCGGAGATACGCAATGTGTCTCCAGTGCGTCTTCACAGCCCAGTGCGTCCTGTGCCTCCTCCCCGCATTCGCCCCGAGGTGCGTGTCATCAGCCCGGTGCCACCTGTACCGGTCCCACACATCAGGCCTCCAGTGCGCCTCCACAGTCCAGAGCTTCCGGCGACAGTTCCCAGTCCAGAGCTTCCGGCGACAGTTCCTAGTCCAGAGCTTCAGGCGACAGTTCCCAGTCCAGAGCTCCCGCCGACAGGTCCCAGTCCAGAGCGTCCGGCAACAGTTCCTAGTCCAGAGCTTCCGGTGACAGGTCCCATTCCAGAGCTCCGGCGACGGTACGCAGTCCGTAACCTCCTGAGACGGTCCACGGTCCGGAACCTCCTGAAACGGTCCACAGTCCGGAACCTCCTACGACGGTCTACGGTCCGGAACCTCCTACGACGGTCCACGGTCCGGTACCTCCTGAGACGGTCCACGGTCCGGAACCTCCAGCGACGGTCTGTGGTCCAGAACCTCCAGCGACGGTGTGCGGTCCAGAACCTCCAGCGACGGTCTGCGGTCCAGAGCCTCCAACGGGGGTTCTCAGTCTGGAGCCTCCTGCGAGGGTTCCCAGTCCGGAGCCTCCGGCGACGATCTACGGTCCGGAGTCCCTGGCAACGATCTATGGTCCGGAGCCTCCAGCGACGATTCACGGTCCGGTACCTCCGGCGACGATCCACGGCCCGGAGCCCCCGGCGACGATCCACGGTCCGGAGCATCCGGCGATGATTCACGGTCTGGTTCTTCCGGCAACGAGCCACGGTCCGGTTCCTCCGACGACGTGTCCACGAGCGGAGTGGGTACTTCGCCCTGCACCGGAGCCGCCCCCCGACGGTAGATGCCCACCCGGACCCTCCCCTATAGAGTCAGGTTTTGCGGCCGCACCTTTGGGGGGGGGGGGGGGGGGGGGGGGGTACTGTCACGCCCTGAGCATAGAGCTTTTATTCTAAGGGTCTGGGTGGGCATCTACCGTCTAAGGGTCCGGGTGGGCATCTACCGTTTAAGGGTCCGGGGGGCATCTACCGTATATAAGGGTGGGTTATCTAGGTGAATTATATGTCTATGTTGGCCTAGCATGGTTCCCAATCAGAGGCAGCTGTTTATCGTTGTGTCTGATTGGGGATCATATTTCGGTAGCCATTTTCCCATTGTGCTTTGTGGGATCTTGTCTATGCATAGTTGCCTGTTGAGCATTATATTGGCTTCACTTTTCGTTTGTTAATTTTGTTGTTTTGTTCTATACAGGATGGAAACATACCACGCTGCATCTTGGTCCACTCCTTATAACGATCGTGACACAGTCAATCCGGAAAAGTTCAAGAACTTTGAAAGTTTCTTCAAGTGCAGTCGCAAAAACCATCAAGTGCTATGATGAAACTGGCTCTCATGAAGACCGCCACAGGAAAGGAAGTCCCAGAGTTACCTCTGCTGCAGAGGATCAGTTCATCAGAGTTAACTGCACCTCAGAAATTGCAGCCCAAATAAATTATTCACAGTGTTCAAATAACAGACACATTCCAACAGCAATTGTTCAGAGGATACTGCGTGAATCAGGCCTTCATGAATTGCTGCAAAGATCCACTTCTAATGGACACCAATAAGAAGAAGAGACTTGCTTGGGCCAAGAAACACAAGCAATGGACATTAGACTGGTGGAAATCTGTCCTTTGGTCTGATGAGTCCAAATTTGAGATTTTTGGTTCCAACCACTGTGTCTTTGTGAGACTTAGCGTAGGTGAATGGATCATTGTAACGGCTGTCCTCCTCCTCTTCATCCGAAGAGGAGGAGTAGTGATCGAACCAAGGCGCAGCGTAGTGAAATGACATAATTTATTGAACACGACGGAAAACCAAACTAAACTTGCATAAACAAACAAAACAAATAAACGATGCAGACAGACCTGAACGACGAACTTACATATAACGTGAAGAACGCAATGAACAGGAACATACTACATAAAACGAACAAACCGAAAACAGTCCCGTATGGTGCAAACATATACACAGACACAGGAGACAACCACCCACAACGAACACTGTGAAAACGCCTACCTAAATATGACTCTTAATTAGAGGAACGCCAAACACCTGCCTCTAATTAAGAGCCATACCAGGCAACCCAATAAACCAACACAGAAACAGAAAACATAGAATGCCCACCCAAACTCACGTCCTGACCAACTAACACATAAAACTAACAGAAAACAGGTCAGGAACGTGACAATCATCACTGCAAGTGTGGTTCCCGCTGTGAAGCATGGAGTAGGAGGTGTGATGGTGTGGGGATGCTTTGCTGGTATTTATTTAGAATTCAAGTCACACTTAACCAGCATGGCTACCACAGCATTTTGCAGCGATATGCCATCCCATCTGGTTTGCAATTAGTGGGACTATCATTTGTTTTTCAACAGGACAATGACCCAACACACCTCCAAGCTGTGTAATGGATATTTGACCAAGAAGAGAGTGATGGAGTACGACATCAGATGACCTGGCCTCCACAGTCACCCGACCTCAACCCAATTGAGATGGTTTGGGATGAGTTGGACTGCAGAGTGAAGGAAAAGCAGCCAACAAGTGCTCAGCATATGTGGGAACTCTTTCGAGACTGTTGGAAAAGCATTCCAGGTGAAGCTGGTTGAGAGAATGCCAAAAGTGTGCAAAGCTGTCATCAAGGCAAAGGGTAGTTACTTTGAAGAATCTGTTTAACACTTGTTTGGTTACTACATGATTCCATAACGTGTTATTTCATAGTTTTGATTTCTTCACTATTATTCTACAATGTAGAAAATAAATAAATAAATAAAAAATAAAAACCCTTGAATGAGTAGGTGTGTCCAAACTTTTGACTGGTACTGTACATTCAATAATTCCCCCTTCAATGCATAATTTATCCTTGACACTTTTCTACACTGATTTGCATATACAAAATTGTGTAAGTAGACTAAATTGGGGTGGCAGGTAACCTAGTGGTTAGAGCGTTGGGCCAGTAACTAAAAGGTTGCTGGATGGAATCCCAGATCTGACAAGGTAAAATTCTGTTGTTCTGAAATTAAATCTATTATGGTTAAGAGTACCATATTCAACCTTTTCTTCGCTAACTATTCAAAATTACTTGTTCATGTGGTTTGACACAATTTCAAGGGTGATATAATTCAGATCTGAAGTGACAAGATAACAGACAACATACCTATGGTGATTCATATGGTTAGTTATTTTTGTGTCTCAAATTGCCATATGCGTTATCTAGTGTGGAGTAGCAGTTGTCCGCAGATATACTACCAGAGTGAAGTCAAGCATTAAGTTGTTTCATTGCTTTTTATTGAGAATTCTGCTCTCAGTCTACACCAATTAGGCTTTTCTTACAACAATCTATATCAGAAAACAGGTCTTGTCAAACTAGTCATTATGTCGATTCCTTCTTAATTACTAATTATGGGGAAACAGGCAAGGAATGACAATACATAAGGAACAGCTTCATTGAGTTCTCATCGGAACCTTAAACTACTGAAGGTAATGACAGCACTACCAATCCTGCATTGTGAGAGGTTTCCATCGTCTGTTCCACTATATTTCATTATGTCACCACCATATCAGCTAATACAAAACAAGTGACAAAGTTATGAGCAGTGTCGATTTCTTATCAATGTCAGTCATAGATTAAAAACATGATTTATCGTGCTCAGTTGAAATCGGCAATATAAAGTCACGCATGAATAGAAAAAGCATTAACGAGGTCTGGCTCTATATTCCGGTTCTTGAATGGATTTGGGAGGGACTGCGTCTCCTTGTGAGAGAGCCAGGCTGCTGATCTAGTGAGTCTGTGAAGTCTGTCTTAAGAGGAGTTCCATTCCTCAGCGTCTGTCACAGGGAGCCAATACTTAGTCTCATCACCATGATAGATGGCGGTATTATCCTGCACTGACACCCTTGACTGAGAATCACACTGGTAAAACACTTGAGTCAGCTCGATTGATCCTATGATACTTCTGAGATTTGAGACAGTTTTCCTTTGTAAGGTCAGCATGTTCAAATTAATGGCCGCTTCATCAGAGTAATGTGAGCTGCCTTTGCATACATAAAACTCCTGGATGGAACTCCAGGTTCAATTGATGTGAAAACTAATAGTTCAGATGACCTCATATACATGCCAGGAGAAAATGTTCATGTAATTCCAGGCCTAGTCATATAAATACATTGTTATTCAAGAGATGATTCACTTCATTTTCAGGACTAATACAGTATATATATACATTTTTTTCATGTTTTCCACCTGCAGCCGGTTCTAAATTAATGTATAACGACACAAATGTAGCCAATGACAGTCATTGTGTTAACATTATTCATACATACTGTATACTCTGTAGCCGAAAAAAAAAGCCTTGAAGCTGTAACTTTTATTTATATTCATTTACATTTGGATTTGACTGCAATGGGAAAATGAAAGCAGGCACCTTTCCAGAACATCACAAGTAAGAGTAAAGTAAAGCTAAGAAAGGAACCAGCAATAAACACAAAATCTAGTCAACATGACATGAGATCTATGAAAATGCAATTGAACACTGAACAAACCGTCATGTCAATCAAAGCACAGTGTGTTTGAAATTCTAGAAACTTTCTCGGATTGAAATATTTGAATTGACTTGAACTTTTTATAACCCAATTACATGCACCAGATGCTCCACTTTGAGATACCGAGCAAAGAATTTCAACAAACAATGTGTTACAACAATTTACACGTGATGACATGTCTGTTTGTTGTCATACATTGCCATTTTTAGCTGCTTTATAGAGTCAGATCATATCATATATCTTATCATATCATACCAAAATATAGGTAGTTAAGGGTTGATCTTTTTCATCATAAACAATAAGACAATAAAATAATTGTTATGCTACATTCCACAATAAGGACCGGAAAGGAATATAATATCATCATTAGGTTGTGTAAAGCCCCCGTGATTCTACTCTGGTATCAGCAGTGTTTAACCTTGTTTGTTTGGGTAGCCCAGGCCCTCTGTCTTAGTGAGAAATAAAGGGAGGTTAGTCACTGCTACTGCTCTGCGTGCTATCACTGGGCCTCTATACTGGCCTTCCATCTGCCTGTCTGAGCGTCATTGATTACCTGATGCAAGCAAAAGCCAAGTTTGCTGCTCTGATCATTAATCCTGCTACAGCCATTCTCTTAAAAACTCACGCTTTCTGTGTTTTTTCTTAACCTGTGTCAATTGAAGGGGAACAAATACAGCCTCAACAAGGGCTGAGTGATGGAGACTGGCTGCTGTGATTTCCCCTTGCAACCGATTTGAGGGGCCTCTGCTCAAACCCTGGGGAGCAAGCCTGCAGTGAAAATAAAAGCCAAGACACACACTCCAACACAGATTCAAACATGTTTTTTGCTACGCTCCCACCTCACATATGAGAGATGGAATTTCACACTAGATAATGATCTATTGTTTTGGTTCCGTTTTGGGGGAGGGATGCATGACTCCTACCCTTGAATCTGAGGGTGAAAATTGTGCAGTCCTCCACGGGCTGGATAGACACCAAACCTAATCAAGCAGCAGGTGAGCGCTTTTGCATCTCGCTCAATGTCGTCCAGTATAAATAGAACAGTATCACGGTGCAAGTCACATCTCATTTGGTGTGTTGTATCTCAGTGCGCCTCCACTGAGACACTGGGCACAGAGGGCGGCAGCGAGAAGGCTGCACCTCGTTAATGGACAGGCGCAGGGCCTGAATTCACAATCCCTGCCGTGAAACCTTACAGTAGGCCAGGATGCCTAGTTGAACACATTAGAATCTGTGTATTTCACTATATGTTGTCAAGTTATAAAACTAAGTACTGGTAATAGCATTTCTTACGTAGCTACTGTAGATTAAATGAAGCACCATTTACTGTTGGCTCCCACTATTATAACCCACTGAGTGGTGTACGATGCCACTGTAATCATTCATACACAGTGCACACGGGGGAGAAGAGAGAAACAATAGAGGACTCACCAAGATCTCTAGTAGCTCCCAGCAAAACATGGATTAGGTGGAGATTATTAAATGTCAGCTCTTAAAACCAATACTTTTTCAGACTCAAAGTTAATCAATACTACTTATCTTTGATAAAAGAGGCAGAGTAGATCTGCCAGCATACTGCTCTGTCGGCATGAAGGTCTCTGTATCCACCACCCAACCTCCTCTCTTTCTCTCTCTGCATATTGAGAGGGTGATGGATCCTACATTATGCCAAATGGTGAGCAGGCACATAGGCGGTGGGCTTTGAAGTTCCTCCACCCAAGTAATGTCCACGATTATTGCCTTCACCAAGTGTGTTTCGTGATTTCTCTATGACCGCATTCATATCATAATTACAGTGTAATATCATGCGTAAAGCATTGTCTCTGCTGTTTCACTCTCTCCGCTTTCGTTCTATGAATATCAAATGCTCTCATGCTGGGGTTTGAAAGCTGTACTGCTCCTTCATAGACACACAGTCTTGAAAAAAAAGGGGAAAGTGCCCCTCGCTCTGAAAAGGAGGAAAGCAGCGGGCCGCAGACATTGAGCATCCACTCGTGTCTAAACTGATGTAGGGCTTTTTTCTTCTGCCATGTCTGAGGAAGAATCAGGTGATTTAGAACTATCACATATGCAGCTTTCCTCCTCTCTACATGTATGTACATACAATATACACTTCATAGACAAAGAACATAAAGCCACTTCATAAACGTCTCTCTAGATGAGGGGTCTTCAACCTTTTCTTGCCCAGGGACCCCCAGGTAGGCAAACCGACGACCCACGGATCCCCATCATATGTTACCAAAAAAAAAGTTATGTCTTGTCTTATCATCAGGTAAATGATAATAGCAAGTAGTAGTAATCAACATTTTTAAATGACTAGATTTGATGGACAGTTTAATTATTTCGACTTACCCGTTCATTGGAAGTGGAAGTGTAAACTCTATCATAGTCTATTAGCTAGAAAGGTATCTTCAGGGTAGGATAAAGAAATCATAGGATTTCGTCTCATAGGATTTATTCTGGAAGAAAAAGCCCTTTGATAATAACACTATAATAACAATCGAAATGTGGCATAGGCTACAGTTGAGCAGAGGGGTTTCTGGGGATGTCCACACATGGGGATTTTCTTTTTGCAGGGTCCATAAAAAATGTGCCTTTTATATATGCTTTTCATGCAATTCTACAGTACATCATTTACATGAAAGAAGACATTTGCATATTTTTTTTTATACCACACAAATGAGAGAAATTAGTGGCTACTCTGACACCGAGAAACTGAGATCAATAAAAACGATCTGGTCTTAAATTCAAACAACAGCCCAGGCCAATGAATCGACACACAAAATTAGGAGGAAATATACAGTATATACATAGTGGTGGAAAAGTACACAATTTTCATACTTAAGTAAAGTTAAGATACCTTAATAGAAAATGACTAAATTAAAAGTGAAAGTCACCCAGTAATATACTACTTGATATATACTACTTAAGTAATAAGTAAAAAGTCTAATACGATTTGGATTTAAATATTGTTGAATATCAAAAGAAAATGTAATTACTATAATATACTTCAGAAACGTCATATTAAGCAAACCAGCCGACACAATTTTCTTGTTTTTTCAATTTACGGATAGCCAGGGGCAGACTCCAACACTCAGGCATAATTTACAAACAAAGCATTTGTGTTTTGTGAGTGCCAGATCAGAGGCAGAAGGGATGACCAAGTGGGGGTCATATTGAAACAGCGGATGTTCATTTTTATGCAGATTATACTGTTCTTTATTCCAGTGGTTTTAGTTTATCTTTAGCTTTTGAAAATGCCCAAAGAGCATCATACAACAGAATCTGTATGATTTAAAGCTGGTTCTGAATTAGGCTAAAACAAAATGCATGGTATTTTCAAATGCCAGGCATGTTACTAATCATGTCATTGCTACATAGGCTGGACATACTTTAGAGCAAGTGAAAGTGTAAAACAATATTTGGGTGTGTGGGTTGATGATATGCTGAGTTTCACTGTGCATGTAGAGAACTTGATAAGAAAGCTCAAACTGAGAATAGGTTTTTATTACCGGCATAAGGCTTGTTTTTCTCTGGAGGCCAGGAAGGAGCCGGTACGATGTACATTACTGGCGGTTTTAGATTTCAGTGATGTTATATATATGCAGGCCTCAAACACTACCTTGCGAGCACTTTAATCAGTATATCATGCGGCCCTCAGGCTCATTACAAATCAAAAACATCTAACACATCATTGTGATCTCTACAGAGCTTGTCACGACTCCCGCCGAAGTCGGTCCCTCTCCTTGTTCGGGCGGTGTTCGACGTCACCGGTCTTCTAGCCATCGCCGCTCCACCTTTCATTTTCCATTTATTTTGTCTTGTTTTCCCGCACACCTGGTTTACATCCCCTCATTACTCTACGTGTATATTATCCTCTGTTCCCCCCATGTCTGTGTGTGGTTTTGTTCGTTCGTTACGTGTGTGACGCTACAGGCTGGTTTTGCGCCGGATATTGTTAACCCGTGGTTTTGTTATTTTGTACCATGTTGTGTGATTTTGTGCGCTATCGCTTTTTCCTTGGGCCAGAGTGTTGTGACACAGTTGCGTACGGCTGTTTTCCTCTGCCTGATTTAAAGTGTGCCTGTTCACTCATCTCTGCTCTCCTGCATCTGACATCCTTTGACCAGTTGCGCACACTCTGACAGAGCTGTTAGCTGGTCGTCATTGACCTTGCATAGGCTTAAAAACTGGTATACACTGATTTATAAGGCCATACTGGGTAAAATGCCATTTTATCTCTGTTCTTTTTTAATCAGGTCGGTAAATAAATATCAATTACGGTCCCATTCTCATTTGCTTTTCACAGTACCATGAATTAGAACAGGTCATGGAAGAAAAAGTTTTAGTTACTCAGCTCCGTGGACCTGGAATTCTCTCCTGAACATTTAAAAATTGTATGATCTAGCCTCGTTGGTGGAGTTTAAACACTTGATTGATGTCAATATCATAGAAGAGTGTAATTGTCTTTAGGACAGCTGTTTTAGTCAAGACATTCATGTTTTTCACGTAATATGTAATTGTTGTACTGTATGTGTGTCTGTAATGTTGTTTAATGTTGTGTTAGTGTATGCGAGTTGTTTTGTCTGAAACTTTGTTCCCCCTGCTGCTATTAGACCAGGTCTCTTTTGAAAAAGAGATGTTATCTCAATGAGACAAACCTATATAAATAAAGGTTAAATAAATAAATAAATATATATATACATATATATATAAGTGTGTGAATTGGAACATTTTCCTGTCCTGCTAAGCATTCAAAATGTAATGAGTATTTTTGGGTGTCAGGGAAAATGTATGGAGCAAAAAGTACATTATTTTCTTTAAGAATGTAGTGAAGAATAAGTAAAGGTTGTCAAAAATATAAATAGTTAAGTAAAGTAGAGATACCCAAAACAACTACTTAAGTAGTAGTTCAAATCAAATCAAATGTATTTATATAGCCCTTCTTACATCAGCTGATATCTCAAAGTGCTGTACAGAAACCCAGCCTAAAACTCAGCCTAAAACCCCAAACAGCAAGCAATGCAGGTGTAGAAGCACAGTGGCTAGGAAAAACTCCCTAGAAAGGCTAAAACCTAGGAAGAAACCTAGAGAGGAACCAGGCTATGAGGGGTTGCCAGTCCTCTTCTGGCTGTGCCGGGTGGAGATTATAATAGAACATGGCCAAGATGTTCAAATGTTCATAAATGACCAGCATGGTCAAATAATAATAATCACAGTAGTTGTCGAGGGTGCAGCAAGTCAGCACTTCAGGAGTAAATGTCAGTTGGCTTTTCATAGCCGATCATTAAGAGTATCTCTACCGCTCCTGCGGTCTATAGAGAGTTGAAAACAGCAGGTCTGGGACAGGTAGCACGTCCGGTGAACAGGTCAGATTTCCATAGCCGCAGGCAGAACAGAACAGAACAGTTGAAACTGGAGCAGCAGCATGGCCAGGTGGACTGGGGACAGCAAGGAGTCATCATGCCAGGTAGTCCTGAGGCATGGTCCTAGGGCTCAGGTCCTCCGAGAGAGAGAAAGAGAGAAAGAGAGAATTAGAGAGAGCATACTTAAATTCACACAGGACACCGGATAAGACAGGAGAAGTACTCCAGATATAACAAACTGACCCTAGCCCCCCGGCACATAAACTACTGCAGCATAAATACTGGAGGCTGAGACAGGAGGGGTCAGGAAACACTGTGGCCCCATCCGATGATACCCCCGGACAGGGCCAAACAGGCAGGATATAACCCCACCCACTTTGCCAAAGCAAAGCCCCCACACCACTAGAGGGATATCTTCAACCACCAACTTACCATCATGAGACAAGGCCGAGTATAGCCCACAAAGATCTCTAACACGGCACAACCCAAGGGGGGGGGGGCAACCCAGACAGGAAGGCCACGTCAGTGACTCAACCCACTCAAGTGACGCACCCCTCCTAGGGACGGCCTGGAAGAGCACCAGTAAGCCAGTGACTCAGCCCCTGTAATAGGGTTAGAGGCAGAGAATCCCAGTGGAGAGAGGGGAACCGGCCAGGCAGAGACGGCAGGGGCGGATCGTTGCTCCAGAGCCTTTCCGTTCACCTTCACACTCCTGGCGTACATGTAGGTGTGTACGGCAGGACCAAATCGGAAAGATAGGTAGGAGCAAGCCCATGTAATGCTTTGTAGGTTAGCAGTAAAACCTTGAAATCAGCCCTTGCCTTAACAGGAAGCCAGTGTAGGGAGGCTGGAGTAATATGATCACATTTTTGGGTTCTAGTCAGGATTCTAGCAGCCGTATGTAGCACTAACTGAAGTTTATTTAGTGCTTTATCCGGGTAGCCGGAAAGTAGAGCATTGCAGTAGTCTTACCCATAAGTAACAAAAGCATGGATACATTTTTCTGCATAATTTTTGGACAGAACGTTTGATTTTTGCAATGTTACGTAGATGGAAAAAAGTTGTCCTTAAAACAGTCTTGATATGTTCGTCAAAAGAGAGATCAGGGTCCAGAGTAACGCAGAGGTCCTTCACAGTTTTGTTTGAGAGGACTTTACAACCATCAAGATTAATTGTCAGATTCAACAGAAGATCTCTAGATCTCTAGTTTAAAGTATTTTAACTGAAGTACTTTATATATAAAATGTTTTTTATGCATTTTGAATTCTGGCTGTATATATAAATACAGTGTCGTCAAAAAGTATTCATCCCCCTTGACTTATTCCAAACGTTGTTGTGTTACAGCCTGAATTCAAAATGGATAAAAAAACAAAAACATTCTCACCCATCTACATACCCCATAATACCCCATAATGACAAAGTGAAAACATGGTTTTGGAAATCTTTGCAAATTTATTGAATATAAAGTACAGCAATATCTCATTTACATAAGTATTTACACCCCTGAGTCAATACATGTGAGAATCACCTTTGCAACGATTACAGCTGTGAGTCGTTCTGGGTAAGTCTCTAAGAGCTTTGCACACCTGGATTGAACAACATTTGCCAATTTTTCCCCCCAAAATTCTTCAAGCTCTGGTTGGTGATGAATGATAGACAACTATTTTCAAGTCTTGCCATATATTTTTAAGCAGATTTAAGTCAAAACTGTAACTCAGCCACTTAGGAACATTCAGTATGTTCTTGATAACCAACTCCAGCGTAGATTTGGCCTTGTGTTTGAGGTTATTGTCCTGCTGAAAGGTGAATTAATCTCCCAGTGTCTGGTGGAAAGCAGACTGAACCAGGTTTTCCACTAGGACTTTTCCTGTGCTTGACTCCATTCCGTGAATGTTTTACTATGAAAAATGTCCCAGTCCTTAATGATTACAATAACTATGATTGAACATATGGAGAATGGTACTCAGTAATGTGTTGTGTTGGATTTGCCCGAAGCGAAACATTTTGTATTCATAATTGTTTAATTTTTTTGCGATATTACCTACTCTACTACCACATATCTACAACACAAAATCCATGTGTACATGTGTGTATAGTGTTTATGTTATCGGGTTTGTATGAATGTGCTGTTAAGAAGGCAGCGCAGTGCTTAATTATGCTTTATTAGTTTGACTTCTCCCCATCTTAGCTACTGTTGTATGAATATGTTTTGACCGTGACATTTTACAATCATGGGATTCTCCAAGCAGTTTAGTCACCTCAATTTCCACAATTTCCACATTATTCATTACAAGATTTAGTTGAGGTTAAGGGTTTAGTGAAGGAATCTGTGTTTGAAATTCACTGCTCGACTGAGGTACCTTACAGATAATTGTATGTGTGGGGTACTGTCACTGTGTGCTCCCTCTCCGGCCTCTAGGTCACCAGGCTTCTCGTTATGGCGCAGACCTGTCATTATCATTACGCGCACCTGCGCGTCATCAGACTCACCTGCACTCCATCACCTCCCTGATTACCTTAGTCTACCCTATGTCTATCCCTTTGGTTCCTTCCCCAGGTGTTATTGTTTATGTTCCTGTGTCATGTCTGTGCGTTGTGTTTCTTATTTTGTATTATGTTGTTGTTTCATTTTTTTAACACTCACTCCCTGAACTTGCTTCCCGACTCTCAGCTCACATCGTTAAAGGTACACAGATGAGGTAGTCATTCAAAAATCATGTTAACCACACAAAGTGAGTCCATGCAAAATATTATGTAACTTGTTAAGCACATTTTCACGCCTGAATTGATTCATGCATGACATAACAAAGAGGCTGTAACGATCTTCTTCATCAGATGAACAGGATAGATCGGACCAAAACGCAGCGTGGTAAGTGTCCATTTTAATTTATTAACTGAAAACGAAAATACAAAATAACAAAGTGAATGAAAGAAACGAAAATCGAAACAGTCCTGAAAGGTGTGACAACACAAAACAACTACCCACAAACCATAGGTGGGAAAAGGCTACCTAAGTATGGTTCTCAATCAGAGACAACGATAGACAGCTGCCTCTGATTGGGAACCATACCAGGCCAAACACATAGAAACAGAAAACAGTAAAAAAAACATCGAATGACATAGAACACCAGACATAGAATGCCCACCCAAACTCACACCCTGACCAATCAAAATAGAGACATAAAAAGGATCTCTAAGGTCAGGGCGTGACAGAGGCTGAATTTCCAAAATCTCAAATTAATCAATTTCCACATTTTGTTACGTTACAGCCTTGTTCAAAAAATTGATTTTTAAAAAGTTTTCTACACACAATACCCCATCATGACAAAGCGAAAACAGGATTTTGATTTTTTGCAAATGTAAAAAAAAAAAAAAAAAAAAAAAAAAAAATCTTATTTACATAAGTATTCAGTCCCTTTGATAAGAGACTTGAACTTGAGTTCAGGTGCACCCTGTTTAAATTGATCATCCTTGAGATGTTTCTAGAACTTGATAGAAGTTCACCTGTGGTAAATTCAAATGATTGGACTTGATTTGGAAAGGCACACAACTGTCTATATAAGGTCCCACATTTGGCAGTGCATTTTAGAGCAAAAACCAAGCCATGAGGTCAAAAACCAAGCCATGAGGCCGTAGAGCTCCAAGACAGGATTGTGTCGAGGCACAGATCAGGGGAAGGGTACCAAAAAATGTGTTTCCTAAGAACAGAGTCCTTCATTATTCTTAAATGGAGAAGACTCTTCCTAGAGCTGGCTGCTCGGCCAAACTGAGCAATCCGGGGGAGAAGGGCCTTGGTCAGGGAGGTTACCAAGATCCCGATGGTTCCTCTGGTAGTGCTCTAGAGTTCCTCTGTGGAGATGGGAGAACCTTCCAGAGGACAACCATCTCTGTAGCACTCCACCAATCAGGCCTTTATGGTAGAGGGGTCAGATGGAAGCCACTCCTTAGTAAAAGGCACATGACAGCCCGCTTGCAGTTTGTCAAAAGTCAGCTAAAAACTTTCAGACCATGAGGAACAAGATTCTCTGGTCTGATGTAGCCAAGATTGAACTCTTTGGCCTGAATGCCAAGCGTCCCGTCTGGAGGAAATCTGGCACCATCCCTATTGTGAAGCATGGTGGTGGCAGCATCTTGCTGTGGGGATGTTTTTCAGCGGCAGGGACTGGGAGACTAGTCAGAATCGATCGAAAGATGAACGGAGCAAAGTACAGAGAGATCCTAGATGTTGACCTGCTCCAGAGCACTCAGGACCTCAGACTGGGTCGAAGGTTTACCTTCCAACAGGAAAACGACCCTAAGCACACAGCCAAGAAAATGCAGGCGTGGCTTCGGGACAAGTGTCTGAATGTCCAGCCAGATTTGAACCCGATCGAACATCTCTGGAGAGACCTGAAGTGCTGCCAAAAGTGCTTCATCAAAGTACTGAGTATAGGGTCTGAATACTAATGTAAATGTGATATTTAAGTTTTTGCTTTGTCATTCTGGGGTATTGTGTGTAGATTTTTAGAATAAGGCTGGAACAAGTCAAGGGGTCTGAATACTTTCTGAAGGCACTGTATATATATAGAACCAGTCAAAAGTGTGGACACACCTACTCATTCAAGGTTTTCTTTGTTTTTACTATTTTCTACATTGTAGAATAATAGTGAAGACATTAAAACTATGAAATAACAATCAAGTAGTAACCAAAAATGTGTTAAACATCTGATATTCTTCAAAAGTAGCCACCCTTTGCCTTGATGATTACTTTGCACACCTGTAATGAGTAGGTGTGTCCAAACTGTTCATTGGTACTGCATATATATACTAAAATAACTTTCCAGTGGCACTCTGACCAACACAATAATGAAGATGAAGCCATAGCCTACTCACCGGTGATTGCCGACGTATTCTTCGTGGCAATAGCCTATCTCAAGATAGCAGTTCCGATTCAAATCAGGACTGGCAGCCATTGCTAGTGTACCCATGAGCTTAACAGTCAAATTACCAGGGTAAGAGGTTCCAAAACCCTTCTATGGATTTTACGTCTATGGCCACAACTCAACAAGCTGTTCTATATTTGACTCACATGCCGCCCAAATTGTGGTCTTCATAGACATAGACATACTGGTAACTGAAAAAAAATAAAGGAAACATTTGAGTGTTAGGGATCCAATCAAATCATATTGGTCACACACACGTACTTAGCAGATGTTATTGCGGGTATAGCAAAATGCTTGTGTTCCTAGCTCCAACAGTGCAGTAATATCTAACAATTCACAACAATACACACAAATCTAAAATTTAAAGAATGGAATTCAGAAATATAGAAATGTAACCGATGTGAAATGGCTAGCTAGTTAGCGGTGGTGCGCGCTAATAGCGCTTCAATCGGTGACATCACTTGCTCTGAGACCTTGAAGTAGTTGTTCCCCTTGCTCTGCAAGGGCCATGGCTTTTGTGGAGCGATGGGTAACAATGTTTCGTGGGTGTCAGTTGTTGATGTGTGCAGAGGGTCCCTGGTTCGAGCCCAGGTAGGGGCGAAGAGAGGGACGGAAGCTATATTGATGCTGTTGACCCTGATCACTGGTTGCTGCGGGAAAAGGAGGAGGTCAAAAGGAGGGTGAGTGTAACCAAACCAATGTGAAATGCTTAGCGGTGGTGACGTCACTTGCTCTTAGACCTTGAAGTAGTTGTTCCCCTTGCTCTGCAAGGGCCGCGGCTTTTGTGGCGCGATGGGTAACGATGCTTCATGGGTGTCAGTGGTTGATGTGTGCAGAGGGTCCCTGGTTCGAGGAGAGGGACGGAAGCTATACTGTTACATTAACATTGCTACGAGTATTTATATATATCGGAATATTTATACGTCTTAATTCCATTACTTTATGATACAAAGTATATGTTATGGTGTGAGGAGCATTTTCCTGGCATAGTTCTGGTCCACTTGAAGAATCTATGCCATGGGGCATTGAAGCTGTCCTGGCAGCTCGAGGTGGCCCAACACCCCATTAAAACACTTTATGTTAGTGTTTTCTTTATTTTGGCAGTGACATGTATGTGCTTGTGATACAACTAAATTCACTATATTCATCACATGTGGCTAACGTTTGCTCTCTGGTGTGTTTTGAACACCAAGAGTGGGCCCCTGTGGTTAAAAACCAGGCCCCTATGGTCTTGGGCCCAGGAGCCCCTGCATTAATCCAGACCTGGGTATCTTGGCGGCGTAGAGAAAATGTTGCTGTTGTAAAGCAAATGTTCTGCAATCCAACACATTTTTCCAGTGAGCTGAGAGAACATTTTGCCGTTCTGAAGCTAATTTCCAGCAATTCTACAGTTTGTCATGGACCTGAGAGACACTTTTGCAGTTTTAAAGCTAATTTCCTGCAATTCCATGCTTTTTGACTAATGCTGTGTTCCTCTGCTCAAGCATTATAACAAAATCAATGGGCATGTGCCCTGAATGCCCAGTTTCTGGAATGTTCTAGTCTCCCTGTCTAGCTTTTATTTGATTGATAGTTCTCAAAGGTGGTATTGTTAAAAAATATATATAGTTCAGTGTTATTTCTGCATGCTTTCCATCTGGTTTTGATCGTTTAAGTTGACACTGAAACTGTTTTTCAATCCCGAAATGTACAGCTTAGGCAACCCGCCTAAGAATTTTCTATACAGAAAAAACCCTGTAACAAGCTCCAATTCCTGTAATTTCCTCCATATTAAAGGGATAGTTTGACATTTTGGAAATTAAACAATGTATCTACTTAAGAGTCGGATGATGCTAGTTAGCATTGTCTTGTGAAACTACCTCCAACTTCCTTTATAATGTACGCAGAGAAATTAAAAATGGTATCCACAATCATATTCTGTTGCAGCTAGCAATATTCATGACTTTATTATTTTTCCCATGAAAAATCCCCCCTCAAAAATTGCAGACCCCCTGCAGTACCTCCGCGGACCCCAGTTTGACCATTTGATGTCTACACAGAGGTATCTTCCCATGAGAAAGGTATGAGAACGCAACTGTGTGGCTTAAGTCTGTAATATGTATTCACAAAAACGCTATTCTTATATGCAGTGCATTCGGAAAGTATTCAGACCCCTGACTTTTTCCACTTTTTGTTACGTTACAGCCTTATTCTCAAATGTGACCTGCTTCAGGAAACTAGACGTATGACGTGTGTCACTACTTCACACAAGAGCCATTTGAAGGTAATCTTTTTTTTTTATGAAAATGATTTTGGCCAGAAATGCCTTCGGGAACATGTGAACTTTCATGTGCCTTAATAACAAACTTGTATGCCATCTGTAAATACGAAAAAAATTGTTAAATTACGAGCCTAGTTGGTTTAGCCACAGAAAAAAGCAGCAACCTTCCCGCTAGCCATGATTGACTGAGATAATGAGTGGGCTGGACATGCCGAGAGATTAGATCGGATTGGTCTGCCATATAGTACGCTTCCGTCTATTTTCAGCTGGTTAGTATGTGTAGGTAATCCTGTCTAATTTGGTTTATATATATATATTGCTTAGTAGAACTGCATAAGTTTTGCTCTCCACTTGTTGGAGGACTGAGTTTTGAAATCAGTGGAATTAGAGTATGATAGCTAAGGAGATGGAGAAAACACTTTGAATTACATCTTCAAACTAAGGACCACCATGACATATGTGACAGGGAAAAGCATCCAACCATGATGTATATGGGTAAGATAGTATAGCTAGCTACATTTTCAGATATTACATGTTTCTAATTTTGACAAAGTCATTTTCGTTTCAAGTTAAAGTGTACTGTTAGTTAGCTAGCTAACGTTAGCTGGCTCGCTAGCTAACATTACGTGTAATCTTAGTATTTGTATCTCAGAGCCATTTGCTTGGCTAGTTATAGCCTAAAGATAGCTAGCTAACATCGAACCTGGTCAGTTAGCTACCTCCAGTTTCATGTAGGGTAGTAACGTCATGAGTTTACACAAGAGTTTACGAACGCTCAAAACCCGTTGAATGTGGCTGGTGTCAGTAAACGTCGGCAAAAAAGCGTAATTAAATTGTTACCAGCAGCACAGTTACAGTCACCAACGCTCTGAATAACACGAAAACAGCCTATTTCTGATTGTAGCTGCAATGTAAACTATGATTTATACCTGAAATATGCACATTTTTCGAACAAAACATAGATTTATTGAATAACATGTTATAAGACTGTCATCTGATGAAGTTGTTTGTTGGTTAGTTTGGTTGGTTCTTGGTTAGCTAGGTTGGCTTTGTGCATGCTACCT
The DNA here is from genome assembly GCF_029448725.1 of Salvelinus fontinalis. Classification (NCBI taxonomy): domain Eukaryota; kingdom Metazoa; phylum Chordata; class Actinopteri; order Salmoniformes; family Salmonidae; genus Salvelinus; species Salvelinus fontinalis. Next base: position 11,597,392 of record NC_074699.1, read on the forward strand.
GTGCTGTGAAAAATGTCTGTCCTTTTTTGTATTTGGTGGTGAGCTAACATAAATATATGTGCTGTTTTCGCTGTAAAACATTTAAAAAATCGGACATATTGGCTGGATTCACAAGATGTGTACCTTTCATTTGCTGTATTGGACTTGTTAATGTGTGAAAGTTAAATATTTCTAAAACATATATTTTGAATTTCGCGCCTTGCACTTGAAGTGGCTGTTGTCATATTGTGGCCGGCCTCGGGCTTGCAGGCAGAAGAAGTTAATCTTCCCTCAATCCTGACTAGCCTCCCAGTCCCTGAGCTGAAAAACATCCCCACAGCATGATGCTGACAGCATTATGCTTCACCGTAGGCATGGTATCAGGTTTCCTCCAGACGTGACGCTTGGCATTCAGAACAAAGTTCAGTCTTGGTTTCATCAGACCAGAGAATCGTGTTTCTCATAGTCTGAGAGTCTTTAGGTGCCTTTTAGCTAACTCCAAACGGTCTGTCATGTGCCTTGTACTGAGGAGTCGCTTCTATCTGGCCACTCTACCATAGAGGGCTGATTACTGGAGTGCTACAGAGATGGTTGCACTTCTGGACGATTCTTCCCTCACTACAGAGGAACTCTGGAGCTCTGTCAGAGTGACCATCGGGTTCTTGGTCACCTCCCTGACCAAGGCTCTTCTCCCCCGAATACTCAGTTTGGCTGGGCGGCCAGCTCTAGGAAGAGTCTTGGTGGTTCCAAACCTCTTCCATTTTAGAATGATGGAGGCCACTGCATTCTTGGGGTCCTTCAATGCTGCAGAAATGTTTTGGTACCCTTCCCCAGATCTGTGCCTCGACACAATCCTGTCCCGTAGCTCTACTGACAATTCCTTCGACCTCATGGCTTGGTTTTTGCTCTGAAATGTACTGTCAACTTTGGGACCTGATATAGATATTATAGGCGTGTGCCTTCCCTAATATCCAATCAATTGTATTTACCTGTTATGTCTGCTCATGCTCCTCCCCTCCGGTGTACGACTTCGCCAGAGTACTAACCACCGGTCCTGGGATTCGTCATTTCACACACCTGGCACTCATCATTACGCACACCTGTGAGTCATTATGATTCACACCTGGACTCCATTACCTTCATCATTTCCTCCCCTTTATATGTCACTCTCCCAGGTTCACTCATTAGTTGGTATTGTTCTTGTGTATCGGTGTTCTGCCTTATGTTAGTGTCGTGTTCTTGGCTTTGTTGTTTTATTAAAATGTTGCACCAGCTTCCGACTCACCGCCCCATCATTACAGAATGACACCTCACCAAAAGGAAGCATCAGGGAGTGTTTATTTTTTGTGTGCGTTTTAGGTGATGTCGGGTCCGGGTGTCAGAACCGGAGCTACCTGGGAGGCCTCAGCCGGTCCGTCGGATTCCCATGCCTCAGCTGGCTCGACGGGTTTCCATACCGCAGTGAGATCGATATGCTCCCTTGCCTCAGCTGGCTCGACAGGCTGCCATGCCTCAGTGGGTTCGATAGGCTCCCATGCCTCAGCTGGGTGAACAGGTTCCCGTGCCTTGACCGAGGTAACCGGGGAGGTCTTAGCCGGCTCATCAGGCTCTCATGCACCAGCCGGTTCATCAGGTTTCTGAGCCTCAGTAGAGGCGATCAGTTCGCTCCTGATCCCCGGGATCGTCCCTGTGGTTGGCGTCCTGCAGCTGTAGCCGAACGCGCCGGAGAAGGGGTACTGTCACGTATGCTCCATCTCATGCACTCTAGGTCGCCATGCTCCCGCGCTTCACCTGGATCGACAGGTTCACGCAGCTTAGCAGAGGTGACCGGTCCACTCCTGATCCCCGGGATCATCATGTTGGTCGGCATCCTGCGGCTGGAGCCGCGCGTCGGTGCGGGTACTGTCACGTGTGCTCCCTCCCCGGCCTCTAGGTCACCAGGCTGCTCGTTATGGTGCACACCTGTCACCATTATTATGCGCATCAGCTCATTATGACACTCACCTGGACTCCATCAATTCCTTGATTACCTGCCCCCTTTGGTTCCTTCCCCAGACATCATTGTTTCTGATCCTGTGTCATGCCTGTGCATTGTTCGTGTTTCTTATTTTTGTATTACGTTGTGTTTATTTAATAAAATACTCACTCCCTGAACTTGCTTCCTGACTCTCAGGCACATCGTTACATTACCACTGGTGGACTCCAATACATTTTTTGAAACATCTCAAGAATGATCACTGGATACAGGATGCACCTGAGCTCATTTTTTAATCTCATTGCAAAGGGTCTTAATACTCATGTAAATAAGGTTTCTGTTATGTATTTCTGCATTTGGGGTTTTGTGTCTAGATGAGGAACATTTTTTATTTATAAAAAGTCAAGGGGTCTGAATACTTTACGAATGCACTTTATAAACAGGAAACTCAACAATCAAAGCGTTTAAAAGCACTAGACCAAAGCACAAAAGATTTACGTAAATCCTTATTGTATTCTGGACACTATTTTGACCCTGTGGTAACTATTTAATGATTATAGCAGGACATTTCATTGTAATGACTGTGTTTGTAGAATGCTAATGCTTGTGAACAGATGTCTTCCTTTTAAGTACTTGAACAGAGCGGTACACATTTTCTCCCTATGCATTTAACAAAGCACTGACTCAAAGTAACAGCCTTAAGGAATAATTCAATCAGATTATCTATTCAACTCAGGTTTCATTTCCTCTGTAAAGTCCAAATCAAAATTGACAAACACGTAGAAGATAATCAGAGGTTTGTTTTGTAAGGCAAATAATCACATTCTGGTGTCTCAGCTCCAAACAGGTGTTGAACAATGGTTTAAAGCTATATCAAGGAGAGTTATTCAACACTTCACATGGTGAATGGGGAATATCAATGGTATCCTCATATTTATATAGTATGTCCTTAATTTGGGGACATAATACATTTTAAAGAGCGACTGCCTTTAAAAAGCAACAATCCCTTTGAAAACGGCCTATTTCAATTGGACAATTTTGGTCATAAAGTCAATCTTGCCTAAAACAGAGTTTGGAACATCCATGCTTCACAACTGGTAAATGAAGGTTGGGTTTTGATTTGACGATGAACATTTGCCCACTAATATGGGTGAAGAGCTGCACTGATTGCTCCTCTATCCAATTACATAGACAGTGAGATGGACATGCCAAGCAGCCCAACTTTGTTTACACAAGGGAGTGAACATTATTCATGATAAGGGTTTCATGGAGAAAATCAGACCTCTCTTTCAGCAAAATATATTTGACCTAAAACCCTCACTGAACAATTGAAAAAACAAACAAGTGACCCTCCCCTATACCCAAAATAATAATTCAAACATAAAGTGGATAGCAGAGAACATGTCTACCGTTTACCCTCACTTCTTGGACAGACCAGAGCCTTAGATATGCAGTTTTAGAACCTTTGTCCTGTAAGCGTTACATGGGCTCCCGAGTGCCGCAGCGGTCGAAGGCACTGCATCTTAGTGCTTAAGGCGTCACTACAGACACCCTGGTTTGAATCCAGGCTGTATCACAACTGTTCCATATGGCGGTGCACAATTGGCCCAGCGTCGTCTGTTTTTGGCCGTCATTGTAAATAAGAATTTGTTCTTAACTGACTTGCCTAGTTAAATAAAGGTTACTTTTTTTTTTTTAAGGCAGAGCAGGAATTTCGATAGCGCAGAGGGATGTGAGCCAGAAGCTTGTGGGTTCACATTTACAAACCACTGTGGACAAGAGTAGGGGTGGAATGATTTTCTTTACAGTAAAAGCATTGCATTGTATTTGCAGGTCTGAGAAAAAATATAATTTTATAAACATTTCATGCAATTCTGGGTAATTTTACATTTTGGCAGAATATTTTTTTAATATTACAGACATTGCCGAAATAAAGAACGGACAGAGAGATATGCCTATGTGTTTATCTTATCATATTTCTCCAATTCCAAATCAGTGTGTTTTGTTTGCAGCAAAACTGTCCCTGTTTGCAAATCATTGAATCTAAGATGTCATTAGGGATCTGAGAATGGTACTTTCAAAAGTTAGGCCTACCTTTCCACCCTAGACAGAGTAGTCCTACAGACACTGAAAAATGTAAGCTTTAACTGCTGGCTACTCTTCTTCCGTGGCTTAACCCAACGAGGGAAGGTTACAAGTGTTTCCCTAAAAGCTGTCTGTGTTAAAACATCTTCTATTGTACAGAAAGTGAATAACTTAATCAATTGATAGTGACAGAATTAGATTACTTCCCAAGCAAAGTACATTTTTTTGTCTCCTCGGCTATGGAAGATTGTAGCTCAGCCTCTGAATGTCAAAGAAACGAAACAATGATATCCCCATATACATCAGTCACGTCTTTCCCAGGTATTTTACAGCTTGTTTGTAAAAGCATTGCGTACCAAAGCGCTGTTATAGATCACCTTATATAAATCGGTTCTGTTTTATGTTCTTCAAAATCTTAAACTAATAAGGGGTAGGCCTGTGCTTTTTGCCATTTTCTTCAATAAAAGGTAGGCCTTTGGCATACCCTCTAATATCCCCTCAATTCGAGTCCTGGTTTTAACTTAAGAGCCCTTCACTGACATGGAGGTAGGCTATTTAAAGAGTGCATGGTGGTTGGAGAAATTGGCGGACAAATCTATGGATATTGCAGCCTATAGCTTAATTTCGTCTGTAAAACAGGTAGGCCTACCTCTTATTTCTTAAATAGGAAGACATAATCTCCAACACAAAGCCCATGAGCTGTCCATTTCCGATCGAGTGTGCCTCAGCTGCTGCTTCAAGTTTCAGCACCACGATGTAAATTACTTGAATCTGACTTATTGTGAGGTCAATAACTCTGATAAATACATCATGGGCAAGACAAACATTGTCTTCTTATTCAAATCAATGACAGTAGTAGCAAGCTATCAATGTTGACCTCTAGACCTCCTTCTCATCTTTGTGCTCTCCTTCTCAAACTGAACAGAACATATGCTTTTTTGGACTAGGCTTAAAAAATATATATATAACTTTGCTCTGTGCTTCTCCGAGCATGCACTTTGTAGCCTATAGTCTATGGATCATTTGATTGAGACCACTCTAAATAGCCTATAGGCACACTTGATATTGCACGCCCAGCGGAGAATCAGAGATGAGGGGTGGCATCGGGCACACATCGATATAAAGCATAATAAGCAACAAATTATAAAACACAATTAGCATAATCCTCCCCTGGACTAGATTGAAAAAATACTAAACCCTCCCCTTGACTGAAATTGAAAAAGCATGACCACCCCTCATTTTTCTACAGGTACCAATTCTGTACATTTCTATCCATCCCTAAGACAACTCGCTAATTGTTTTACTTGAGAAATACTGCACCAAACACATTAGTTAGATGTACACTTGTGCAACTAAACATCCTTGGAAAAAAATGTCAAAATGAATTACAGATTTCTTGAGTTATCTTAGATTCATTCTGGGGATTTTGAGGAAGTGAAATAGGCTTCCGTGTCTACAGTGTCTCACGGGGGACACACACATAATTAACCAAACGCGGGATTGGTCAGGAAACACACCTCCAAGACTGAACTCTCGTTTTTCTAATGAGCAATAGAAAAACACACGTGGCCAATCGGCGTGTTCAGTGGCTCTTTAAGGTACATAAACGAAAGGTGCATTTCTATTACATGGTTCTATTCGTACGTGCTGTACATTCTACCAAGTCCTGACACACATTGACTAAACAGTCTGCATGGATCAGATGGAGGGACAATTTCCTCATTACTATCCACAGTAGTAAGGTGTTTTTACCTCATCTGTCTCAAGGGACTTGTTGGAATGACGTGTACAATTTCATCTGTGACACTTACAATTGATGTTCTAGTCCCACACCATATTTGAATAATAACCCTCCGGAAAATTAAAACCCTCTAACGATAGACGCTGTTACCACTTAGAGGGGTAATTTGTGCATCCTGCCACAACAAACCACCATAAATCCTTTATTCAGTGACACAACGGAAGTCACAGTATAACCAGTGGGGCTAACAGTAAACACCATAGAGATGATGGAACCTACAATACATTATTCACATTCTGTTATCTGCCATGTCAATGGTACACAGACTGCTGTCCTACAACATGTGCAAAGATGTACTTGTCTATTGTGGAATTCTTTCCAATCCCTCTACAGTGACAGATTGACGGGTTGATTTCATTGGAGTAATTCCTATTTCATCTGTGAGAGGCAGGAGGGCAGTCCTTTTGCATGATGCCAGATGTGCCAGGTGTTACTGCTGTTTAGTACCCAGCATGGCCAAAACAGAACAGGTGAAATAACCCAACCTGCAAAATGAAATGTTTTAAGATACTGTACTTATTATTGATATGCCGTTTGGTTTCAAGTGTACAATATTTCTTCTTTTGTATGAATGATGGTTTTCATCAGGTTACGTTGCCTTGAACCGTTCAAACTAATTTAGGGACTTCCAGGTTAGTCTTATTGAGATGATGATTTTAGAATGACCTAAACGTGTATGTCCACTTAATGCTGAGATCTGCGATAGGTGAAACAACGATACTAGCCGCCCCAGGCACATTTGTTATTGTTTTTAGGGGGGGGGGGGTAAATATATATATAGTACATACATGCAACGATGTGCAATGATGTCAGAGGGATCTTTTTTTTCTTTTCGGAGTAGCGTCTTTGTTGTTGTAATATCGTAAACGGACATGGCAGTTTTACTGCTATGGATACCAGCTTTAACAATAAACGGTTATTAGCCCAGAAATGCAGCCAAATTATTTCCAAATGAGGATGTCAAGATTCACACCAAATGCAAATTACAATTGTTTCATTCTCAGCTACGACAACTGCAAGAAGAGGCTTTGTCCAAGCAGCACAGAACCACTGGCAACATGGCATTCACTCTAAATGCAAATTAGAGTGTTTTAGTATTGTGGTCAGGTATGGCATGGGTAGAATGTGATACCTCAGTTTGGCCTCAAATATGACAAATGCTATTAGGGAATGGGAAGCACACAGTTTAGTTGGCACACACATACAAGAAAACAAAATATACAAAATACATACATTTAAATGCACTCCTATATATTAAATTCATACAAATGTAATATAGAAAAAAATGCTGAAATACAGAACAGTAAATAAACCTTATAAATATACATAGAAAAAAATATTGTACACAGGCTTTCAGATTCAAACACAACCATAACAACACTCACTTTGAATAACAGCAGGGAAGTAGACAGGATTGTCTCCACAAACACAGAACAGTCTGTTGATTTCTGCCAGTGCTAATAAGATGTGTTTGACAGGTAGGGCTCATGCCTTAGCTGCAGGTGGCACTCTGACTCGTGAGAGGAGGTGGGCGCCTGCCCGAGGTATAGGGGCACCAGAAAACACTCAAGGCCCACCCCAGGGGCAAGCAGGCGCCTGAGTGGCAGGAAACTGCAGTCCGGCTGCCATCAGAGCAACACCTGCAGCACCCCCCCCCCCCCCCCCTACTCTGCCCTCCCCAGGGGTCTCTCCCCAGGTTGTCAATCTCCCGTTCCACACCATTCAGCAACCTTCTTGGCTGCAGAACAAAGAGTCACTTGGCTGTTTACAAAGTTAACACTTAGAAAGGGTATTCGTGGATATTCAAGTGTGGAAAACAACACCTTGGCTATTCTTTCAAGGCTTGTATTGGATCCCTTTGAATACATGATTCGATTGACTGGTATGAATTGCAGATGCATTCAATAATGCTTTCAGCAGTAAAGAACAGTAAGACATCAACGACATTCAAGGCACATAATGAACTACTGCAAGAGTATCAAAACTCAACAGAATAATTCAATTATCATTAAAAAGTTCCTGCATGACAAAAATGCTACAAGATAATAGACATGGCATTTCAGCTAATGTGGAAAGAACGGGAACTTAGATCAATTTGCAGTGATTTGTTTGAATATTGGACATCAAATTGTCATTACCCATTGTACAGAACTAGCTTTATGTTAAGAGTCATTATTTTCCTATTCCCATCCTTGCAGAGTATGTTGCCTTGATAAAAACAAAAGCCAGTAGTCCTCTGAACGCCTTTGATGCTGCGGGCACAACTACCAAATGTATGCAACCCAGGTAGACTTGAGGTCAAGGACAGTGTGTCCTTGATTTGACGGCCATGTACACAGAGGAACCACTTACCTGCCAATCACCGGCTGATCGCTAAAAGACTGGACACGGATCTTCAATATCCAGAGTCAGCAGGTAAACAAAGCATATACGAGGCTTTACATTGAGAGTGCTTTGACCTCCAGATGAGACAATTTGGGTCTTTCTTCAAGCCGTGAGATTGGAAATACCACTGCAGCCACCGGGCCTGCCCCCATTCATCAGATTGCTGTTTAGTTCTAAATAAAAACAGACATATTGTTCTCTGTCGCTTTGCCCAGTGTAACAGGGTGTTATACAGGTTTTTCTACGACTCTAAATTTGATCTCAAGAGATTGCAGCAACAGAAGAGAGTTTGACTGTGTGAAGGATGTATGTGCTCATGCTAGCAGGTTTGTAATTTGTAATGAAGACTGATTGGTGATCATTGGTCAGTTTTTGTTTCTATGTTTGTTTTTGTCAGAAATGTTCTAATTTTACGTTGTTTCTAAATGTAAATTGGCTTTATAAAACAAAGGTGCACCCACTTCCACTATACAATAGCATAGTACGCTAACATTAACAGTACATTGGTTGGCATTGGTAGTTTATAGCAGCTGCAAACCCTTGGGGGACGAAGGCCTGGGGTTCAGATTGTCCTGGAAGGACAATTGGAGCATTGGAGCAATCATTAATCACCAAGGCCCAACTTTGGTCTATAATTAAACCTTGCACATAAAACACATTCTCAAAAGAAATTCTGTGTCATTCTATGTTTTACAATGCATCTGTATGCTGTACGCATAATATAATATAATAAAATAAGCTGATCTACAGCTTACCTGCTCATCATCTTGCTCACACTGTTCTCTCTGAAATCCATTATTGAAGCGCAGAAGTGAGATTCTACCATATCCATACATTACATTTAGTACTGTGTCATTATTAAAAGTGGCACAAGCCAGGCGCTTCTTTCTCCTCAGGCACTGTAGAGTTTCTCTCTCAATGTGATTGCTCAATTTCATGTTCATCATCCATGACATTGGTGGAATGTTTTCTCTGAGTCACCTCATAAAACCCTCATTTACAAAGTTGAGCTAAGATTAGTCCATTAGCCAAATTACCTAGCCAAGCAGTTGATTTTCAAATGTGTTGTCTTCAATCTGCCGCACAGCATGGGATCTCTCTTCTCAAGGGACTGAAAAAGAGACTGTTTTCTATGGAAAAAAACAACGTCTCCAACACAAGAAACGATTAAAAGTAAGGAAACAAAATCAGAAAATGTCCACAGTGGATAAGTCACACAGCTTTCATTATCTTGCAGGTTTAAAGGGTAGACCATCGCTTACTAGTATACTGGTGCTCTGACTCCCGCTGTTAACCTCTGCCATGACTCCCAATCAGTCAGGCTCAGAATAATACATGACATATTGTCATCAAGTCTGAGCTACGTTAAATGGGAGCACTGACATGGCATAAACGCACAAACTGTACAGAGCTGACAATGATATTCAGGTGAAACAGAGATCAGCAGGTGACCTTTCACCTCTCTGATTGGGGTCCTGATTGCTGAAAAGAAATTGCTTGGGAAAAAAGGAGAAAGGAAAGTGGAAAGGCCACAAAGTCTGACAGTTGCATAAAGACTCCCTCTAGGAGACAGGCTGGCCTTCAATATCATTAGATCAGGTCAATAACTCAACCGTTCACTTCTATGAGCACACTCAGTCTCTTTGCAGACTCTTTCCTCTTTCTTGGTCCACCTTTTCTAACTTTTTTCATTATGAATCAATGGCGAGGAGGAGGAGATAAAAAAAAAAAGCATTAATTCCAAAGTACAATCACCTCGATTTTCTCTCATTGAGCTGTGCTCTTTTGGACAGGTCTAGGCTCAAACGCTCTGACTTGACTTCTTATTTGAATAAGTTAATATGGTGGAATGTTTGTGGTGGGAGAAATGGAAGCCTATCTGTTCCGTACAGTGGGCCTGGGAGAATTTGATTTCTTTCATATGACACTGTGAAGGTGTCATTCTCCTCCTCAGGTTTTTAATCGCAGCACAAGGCCCTGACAGCTTCAAGACGCTTTTTCAAGCAGACAGACGTAAACCTTTCAATAGAATGCTTTTAGGAGAAGAAAGCGACATATCATTCGTGTACAGATGTAGGGTCCAATGCCGTATTACATAGCATTAACAAACAGAAGTAAACATTAACACAGTGCTCCCTTTATGTTATTCCGGTGTAATTCAAGGATTAGTGTAAATACGTGTTAATCACTGTTCCGTCAACAGTAAACAAACACCTTACCCAGTTTATAGCAATAGGTCCAATTTAAATAAGTCCAATGTAAATGCCATGACAAAATGTGGTGCATCAAGAATCCAAACATTCTCCGAATGCAACAGCTACTGAACACAGTAAAACGGTGTGAATATATCAGAGTAAAAGAGAACAAAAAAAACAAAAGTACACAGTTCTGTAAAATGTCATGTAACAATTTAATTACAGTACTACCACAGAGGTATTAAACCAACTAAAAGTAAAGAGTTACCAACATGCCAAAAACATACAGATACAGAAAGTCAAGGAGCTTATGAACACATGCATATCATTCCTCTTATTCAGACTGAAAGAAAGGTTTAATGTGTGAAAGTTAAATATTTCAAAAAAAAAATTGCGCTCTGCCTTTTCAGTGGAATGTGGGAGGAGTTCCCCTAGCGGAACCCCGGGGCTAGACAGGTTAACACTAGGAACAGAGGGGTATACTGCGTACTGGGTTTGAGGAGTTAGTGAGATAACTTTGGTCAACTTTGAGTTCAACTCAGCATAACCGGTCATATGAAAGGGGTTCACCTTTTAGCCAGGTAAATTTCTCTGGCAATGAATCCTTCAGGACTAACCTGCTCCAGGCCAGGCTAACTCACGGTTAACTCCACTTACCCTGAATTAAATGACTGAGCAGCGAGTTGAGGACCAATTAAATCAGATTCCCTCCCTCTTGCAAATATCCCTTTCATTTGAAGACAACTGATTAAATATTTTCTTGATCAAATGTTTTTTGTTAACATGTTTCACATTACACATTTAGTAATGACAGAATGCATTAGAAAGTTCATGAACAGGAAAACTTTTGGGTAACACTTACTTGACACCCATGTGGTCATAACACTGTAATGATCCATATATTTACACCTGTTGTGACATACATAGCGTTATTTTGGCTGATTATGAAACCTACATAAGAGCGCCCTTTCATTTGAAAGTTTCCTCGTTTTAAAGTCTGTTTCTTAAATCCTTTGTTGTAATTTATTCTTTACAGTCATGTTCTCGTCATATTTGATATTTGAAAATGCACTTAGACACTGTCAATAAGCATAATGACCATCATAATCACATAAACTAGATAGGCCTATCAAATACAGTACCAGTCAAAAGTTTGGACACACCTACTCATTCAAGGGTTTCTTTATTTTTACTATTTTCTACATTGTAGAATGAAGACAAACTATGAAATAACACATATGGAATCATGTAGTAACCTGTAAAGTAGACACTGGGAGTCGCGAAGCAGGTGCAGGTGATAAGTTTAATATAACAAATAACATGGAACGATACAACGTAGGAGTAACGTCTAGACATGAACAACAGAATCAATAGTGCCTGGGGAAGGAAGCAAAGGGAGTGCCCGATAAAGGGGAGGTAATGGAGTCTAGGCGGGCTTAATGATGAAGCGCAGGTGTGCGTCATGATGGTAACGCTCCTCCCCTTCGAACGCCGAAGGGCAGGAGCGGGAGTTGACATGACAGTACCCCCACCCTGACGCGAGGAACGGCCCCGAAGGACGAGGAGCGGGCCGGTCTGGGGGGCGAAGATGGAAATCACAGATGATGTTGGGATCCAGAATGTCCTCCACCAGGTACTTACAAATAAAAAAGTATTTCACCTTTATTTAACCAGGTAGGCAAGTTGAGAACAAGTTCTCATTTACAATTGCGACCTGGCCAAGATAAAGCAAAGCAGTACGACACATACAACAACACAGAGTTACACATGCAGTAAAACAAACATACAGTCAATAATACGGTAGAAAAATAAGTCTATATACAATGTGAGCAAATGAGGTGAGATAAGGAAGGTAAAGGCAAAAAAAGGCCATACTGGAGCCGACCTCCACGACTTAATCATCTTTGAGTTGGCCGCGTCGCTTCGCATTCTAAGGAAACTATGCAGTATTTTGTTTTTTTATGTATTATTTCTTACATTGTTACCCCAGGAAATCTTAAGTCTTATTACATACAGCCGGGAGGAACTATTGGATATAAGAGCAACGTCAACTCACCAACATTACGATCAGCAATACAACTTTCCCGAAGCGGATCCTCTGTTTGGTCCACCACCCAGTACAATGGATCGGATCCCAGCCGGCGACCCAAAACAACGGCGCTGCAGGAGGGGCAGAAGAAGCGGTTTTCTGGTCAGGCTCCGTAGACGGGCACATCGCGCACCGCTCCCGAGTTCCGATCCTTTCGGAAAATCTGACCACGACTCTATTTTGTTGCTCCCACCCTATAGACAGAAACTAAAACAGGAAATGTCCGTGGTCAGGTCTGGTCAATCTGATTCCATGCTTCAAGATTGCTTCGATCACGTGGACTGGTGTAACGATCGTCTTGAGGACAATGAGTGGACCAAGGCGCAGCGGGTGATGAATACATAATGAATTTAATTGGCAAGACGAACACTGACACGAAATACACTTGAATAAACTATAAAACAACAAACGACGTTAAACAGACCTGAACATGAGAACTAGATAAAACGAAGAACGCACAAACAGGAAAAACGAATGAACGAACGAGACAGTACCGTGTGGTGCAACAAAACACAGACACAGCGACAATCACCCACCAACAAACAGTGAGAACAGCGTACCTTAATATGGTTCTCAATCAGAGGAAACGTCAAACACCTGCCCCTAATTGAGAACCATATCAGGCAACACATTTAACCCAACATAGAAACACATAACATAGAATGCCCACCCCAACTCACGCCCTGACCAACTAAACACATACAAAAACAACAGAAAACAGGTCAGGAACGTGACAACTGGGATATGTTCCGCATAGCGTCGGACAATTACATTGATGAATACGCTGATTCGGTGAGCGAGTTTATTAGCAAGTGCATCGGTGATGTTATACCCACAGCAACTAATAAAACATTCCCCAAACAGAAAACGTGGATTGATGGCAGCATTCGTGCAAAACTGAAAGCGCGAACCACTGCTTTTAATCAGGGCAAGGCGACCGGAAACGTGACCGAATACAAACAGTGTAGATATTCCCTCCTCAAGGCAATCAAACAAGCTAAGCGTCAGTATAGAGACAAAGTAGAGTCGCAATTCAACGGCTCAGACACGAGATGGTATGTGGAAGGGTCTACAATAAATCACGGACTGCAAAAAGAAAACCAGCCCCATCGCAGACCACGATGTCCTACTCCCAGACAAACTAAACAACTTCTTTGCTCACTTTGAGGACAATAAAGTGCCAACAACATGGCCCGCTACCAAAACCTTCGGGCTTTCCTTCACCGCAGCCAACGTGAGTAAAGCATTTAACTTCTTTGGGGTAGGGGGCAGTATTTTCACGTCCGGATGAAAAGCATGCCCAGAGTAAACGGCCTGCTACAAAGCCAGAAAAGCTAGAATATGCATAGTATTAGTATATTTGGATAGAAAACACTCTGAAATCTCTAAAACTGTTTGAATGATGTCTGTGAGTATAACAGAACTCATATGGCAGGCAAAAACCTGAGAAAAATCCAACCAGGAAGTGGGAAATATGAGGTTGGTCGATTTTCAACTCAGCTTCTATTGAAGATACAGTGAGATATTGGTAATGTTGCACCTCCTAAGGCTTCCACTAGATGTCAATCGTCGTTAGGACCTTGTCTGATGTTTCTACTGTAAAGTGGGGCCGAAGGAGAGAGGAATGAGTCAGGTCTATCATGACCTGAACATGCCCTGACCATTCGCGTTCACGTGAGAGCGAGCCCTGTTCCATCGCACTTCTGAAGACAATGGAATACTCCGGTTGGAACATTATTGAAGAATTATGTTAAAAACATCCTAAAGATTGATTCAACTTTTCGTCCGTACTTTCCGCTGGACCTGCCCGCACGTCGTGAGTTTGGAATGTGTACTGAACGCTAGAACAACAAGGAGGAATTTGGACATAAATGATGGACATTATCGAACAAAACAAACATTTATTGTGGAACTGGGATTCCTGGGAGTGCGTTCTGATGAAGATCATCAAAGGTAAGTGAATGTTTATAATGTTACTTCTGACTTCTGTTGACTGCATAATATGGCGGATATATATTTGTGTCTTGATTGGGCTTTGAGCGCCAACTCAGATTATTGCATGGTTTGCTTTTTCGTAAAGCTTTTTTGAAATCTGACACAGTGGTTGAATTAAGGAGAAGTGCATCTAAAATTCCATGCATAACAGTTGTATCTTTTAGCAATGTTTATTATGAGTATTCCTGTAAATTGATGTGGCTCTCTGCAAAATCAAAGGATGTTTTGTAACTTCTGAACGTAAGGCGCCAATGTAAACTCAGATTTTTTTATATAAATATGAACTTTACCGAACAAAACATACATGTATTGTGTAACATGAAGTCATATGAGTGTCATCTGATGAAGATCATCAAAGGTTAGTGATTCATTTTATCTTTATTTCTGCTTTTTGTGAATCCTCTCTTTGGCTGGAAAAATGGCTGTGTTATTCTGTGAATAGGCACTCACCTAACATAATCGTTTGGTTTGCTTTCGTCATGAAGCCTTTTTGAAATCGGACACTGTGGATGGATTTACAACAAGTGTATCTTTAAAATGGTGTAAAATACATGTATGTTTGAGGAATTTTAATTATGAGATTTCTGTTGTTTTGAATTTGGCGCCCTGTAGTTTCACTGGCTGTTGAAGAGGTGGGACGCTACCGTCTCACGTACCCTAGAGGTTAAACGTGTTAACCCTAGCAAGGCTGCCGGCCCAGACGGCATCCCTAGCCGTGTCCGCAGAGCATGCGCAAACCAGCTGGCTGGTGTGTTTACAGACATATTCAATCAATCCTTATCCCAGTCTGCTGTTCCCACATGCTTCAAGAGGGCCACCATTGTTCCAGTTCCCAAGAAAGCTAAGGTAACTGAGCTAAATGACTATCGCCCCGTAGCACTCACCTCCGTCATCATGACGTGCTTTGAGAGAGTAGTCAAGGATCATATCACCTCCACCCTACACCCACTCCAATTTGCTTACCGCCGCAATAGGTCCACAGACGACGCAATCGCAATCACAATGCACACTGCCCTAATCCATCTGGACAAGAGGAATACCTATGTAAGAATGCTGTTCATCGACTACAGCTCAGCATTTAACACCATAGTCCCCTCCAAACACGTCATTAAGCTCGAGACCCTGGGTCTCGACCCCGTCCTGTGCAACTGGGTCCTGGACTTCTTGACGGGCCACCCCCAGGTGGTGAGGGTAGGAAACAACATCTCCACCCTGCTGATCCTCAACACTGGGGCCCCACAAAGGTGCGTTCTCAGCCCTTTCCTGTACTCCCTGTTCACCCATGACTGCGTGACCATGCACGCCTCCAACTCAATCATCACGTTTGCAGACGACACTACAGTGGTAGGCTTGATTACCAACAACGATGAGACGGCCTACAGGGAGGAGGTGAGGGCCCTCGGAGTGTGGTGTCAGGAAAATAACCTCACACTCAACGTCAACAAAACAAAGGAGATGATCGTGGACTTCAGGAAACAGCAGAGGGAGCACCCCCCTATCCACATCGACGGAAAGGTCTACACCTGTATTCGGCGCACGTGACAAATACATTTTAATTTGATTTGACAGTAGTGGAGAAGGTGGAAAGTTCCTCGGCGTACAACTGACGGACAAACTGAAATGGCCCACCCACACAGACAGCGTGGTGAAGAAGACGCAACAGTGCCTCTTCAACCTCAGGAGACTGAAGAAATTCGGCTTGTCACCAAAAACACTCAAACTTTTACAGATGCACAATCGAGAGCATCCTGTCGGGCTGTATCAACGCCTGGTACGGCAACTGCTCCGCCCACAACCGTAAGGCTTTCCAGAGGGTAGTGAGGTCTGCACAACGCATCACCGGGGGCAAACTACCTGCTCTCCAGGACATCTAGGACACCTACGGCAAGGTCAGTACAGGTGCATCAAAGCTGGGACCGAGACTGAAAAACAGCTTCTATCTCAAGGCCATCAGACTGTTAAACAGCCGTCACTAGCATTGAGTGGCTGCTGCCAACATACTGACTCAATCTCTAGCCACTTTAATAAGTAAACATGGGATGTAATACATGTATCACTAGTCACTTTAAACTATGCCACTTTATATAATGTTTACATACCCTACATTACTCATCTCATATGTATATACTCTACTCTATACCATCTACTGCATCTTGCCTATGCCGTTCGGCCATCACTCATCCATATATATTTTAATTTACATATTATTATTCATTCCTTTACACTTGTGTGTATAAGGTAGTTGTTGTGAAATTGTTAGATTACTTGATAGATATTACTGCATGGTCAGAACTAACCATGTGTTTGTGACTGTCACGACTCCCAACGAAGGTGGCTCCCCTGCCTGTTCGGGCGGCGCTCGGCGGTCGCCGTCGCCGGTCTACTAGCCGCCACCGATCTCTTTTTCCTTTTCCTTTTGTCTTATTGGTTGCACCTGTTCCCTGTTTTGTTTCTTGATTTATGTCTATTTAGGCCTGTTAGGTCCGCCTAGGTTTGTGCGGGATTGTTACTCTGTTGGTTGTGGATGTGTTTTCGTGTTTGTTTTTTCCGGACTGTTTGGTCCTGTGTTTGGGCTGGGCTGTTTTATGCGCCCTGTATTTTTGGCGTGACCGTTTTGTGCCGGAGAATAAATTACAATTTACCGAACCCTCTGCTCTCTGCGCCTGACTCCAACCCACCACTCCCAGTAAACTCTGACAGTGACAAATAAAATTTGATTTGATTTGACTTCGGGAGACCAGTAGGGATCTGACAGGGTGGGCGGAGGGGTGTCATGGGGGACAGCGTCAGCCGGGGGACCAGGAACCACCGGCCTGAGAAGGGAGACATGAAAAGATGGTGAGATACGGTAGTCACTGGGAAGCTGTAACCTATATGTCACCTCGTTGACCCTCTGGAGAACCTTGAATGGCCCCACAAACCAGGGGCTCAGCTTCTTGCAGGGCAGGCAGAGTGGTTGGTTCCTGGTAGAGCCAGACGCGATCCCCAGGAAGGAACATGGGAGTCTCACTATGGTGGCAGTCTGCCTGCTCCTTCTGACTGTGGACGGCGCGATGGAGTCTCAAGTGAGTCTCGCTCCACACTTCCTCTGAGCGCCTGAACCACTCATCAACCGCAGGAGCTTTCGGCTGGCCCGGGGTTCACAGAGGCAGAGCCGGCTGAAAACCCAGAACACACTGGAAGGGAGTGACGTAACGAATTCTGGGCGTACTCCGCCCATGGATAAAATCGGTACTACTCTCCCTACCGGTCCTACAGTGACTCCTCAGGAAACTCCCCAGCTCCTTGTTCATCCTCTCCACCTGCCTGATGGATTGAGGCCTATACCAAGAATTGTGGCTGACAGTGACCATGAGCTTCTCCATAAAGGCTCTCCATACCCGTGATGTGAATTGGGGCCCATGGTCGGGGACGATGTCCTCCGGAAGTCCATAATGCTGTAATAGTGATTCAGCGAGCTGGAGAGCAGTAGGGAGACCAGAGAGAGGAATGAAAAGGACAGGATTTAGAAGAATCTAAAATATATTTTCTTTTGTTAAACACTTTTTTGGTTACTACATGATTCCATGTGTTATTTCATAGGTTTGATGTCTTCACCATTATTCTACAATGTAGAAAACAGTAAAAATAAAGAAAAACCCTTGAATGAGTAGGTGTGTCCAAACTTTTGACTGGTACTGTACAGTATATGCCCTTAAATCAGTCATCAGTCAAAAATAGTGTGTCTTGCTCCTGAAATCTGCTCCTGCATTCATTGCAGTAATCAGCAACAGAGCATTGGGTAGGTGCATGTGTGACATAAATGTGTGCGCAATTGCAATGAGAATTGAATATGGTAAATATAAAACGTAAAAATACTGTTGACACATGGGCTATGGTGTAATGGAATGTTTTGCCTTGTGTGGTAGGTTTTGTGGATTTTAACACTCTTATGTAGGTGTCATAACCAGCCATAAAATAACGCCATATACTATATGTCACAATAGGCCTAAATATATCTGTCATTATGTCGTTGTGACCAGTCTCCGTCCATTCTACCACGGTGGTTATTGCTCATCCGCGAGCCTCTAACTCTAGCAGGCTTGTAACTGCGTGTGCATGTTGCACATGGCTAGTCGAACGTCGAACTGTTCCTTGACAATGCTGAACCATCAATCCGTGGGTGAGTAGGTGCCACGTTTTCATTGAACATGAAGGAAAGGTATCTCGCAAATTCAGCAGACTGTGCTGTGAAATAGGCTATTAGAAGTGCCGTTTTTTTATTTTATTGCGTATCGTTAATGCCGTCTTTGATGTGCTTTGGCGATGTTATGACATGTGACATGGTTGTGACCATGTATTCATGCGTTATGATGCTGGGTGTCAAGTAAAGTGTTACCAACTTTTGCATGACTTTATACAATTATGTTAGCGATGGTGGCAAAAGGTGCTTGTGCATTGATAAGCACACCAAAGCACATCAAAGACGGCATTAACGATTCGTAATAACATTTTTTTTAAACGGCACTTCTAATAGCCTATTTCGAATGTATGGTGTGACGACCCTCCCACTCTGTCTACCGTTTTCTCTCTCTCTTGCTCTTGTTTCCCTATTAGGATGCCGGTGGGCGGAGTTGGGAGGGTCGTCAGCTACATGGGGAACACCTGGGCCCACTCTCCCAGGATAAAATCACCACTTCCCCATTCATCAAGGAGACTCTCTCCAGGCAGACATTTTGATAGATTCGGTTATGTTTCATGGTGCTACCCAGTTTCGTTATAAAATAAATATATTTTGTTACCCCTGATCTCCACGTGGTCTCCTTTTTGTTACGGGCTCTGAGCCGGTTCGTGACAAGTGGGGGCTCATCCGGGATTTTTGAACGTATTGGTTTGGGAGAACGTGGAGGTACGTGTTTGGTTTGCGTATTTTGTTTGAATTTAATAGGCCCAGTATTGGTGGCCTTTGTTGTTTGGTTTGTGTGTTGCGTTGGAGAGAGTATAATGGTTAGTTTCCAGGCCCTGCCCAGCCTGGAAACTCTTGTTCTATTTTCTGTTGGGACATCGGTCTGAGGTGAGTAATCGGCTGTGTACCTCAGTGGGAGATTTGGGTAGGGTAGTGGAACTTGCTACCCGGAGCTATAGCCTTTTTACCCCTGATAGGCTTAGCGACCTGTTTCATTTTTGAAATATGTTGGGCATGGTTAATGTTTGTTATTTTTGTGTGGTGTCTGTGGACTGAGCAGTTGTCTCGGGGGCACATCCGTGGCTTGGTGGAATCTACCAGCGTGCTGGGGGGTTTATTTCCATGCCAGCGGGCTACAGTGCGTAAATACCCACCGCAAATCCGCACGAAGACTAGGGTTGAGTTAATGTAGGTTTGGGGAAGCTCCGTATCTCATCTCTCTTCTGTGGTACTCAGGGTGATTGTCATTTCTTGAGTTGTGGTCTGGTGTGCTCAGCAGAGGGGAAGAGGGAGAATTTTTGTTGTAACTATGGCATCTTTTGTAGATGAGTTCATTCGCTTTCCATCAGAGGAACTATTAGAATTAGGTACTAAAGAACAGCTGTTGAAAGTCGCTGAATACTACAAGATTGAAATTAGTGATAAACGGCTAAAGAATTCTATTAGGTTGATATTGAAGGCCAATCTGATGGAGAGTGGTATTCTTGAAGTTACCACTGGGCCAGCTTCTGCTGAGGAGTCATCTCCCCGTAATGTTACAATGGCCATGCCATCGGTTAGTCCTAGTAGTCTTCTTTTTGAACAGCAGAAAGAACTGCTTCTGTTACAGCAGCAGCATGATCGTGAGAAGCTAGAGTATGATCGGCAGCATGATCGTGAGAAGCTAGAGTATGATCGGCAGCATGATTGTCACGTTCCTGACCTATTTATGTTAGTTTTTGTGTGTTAGTTGGTCAGGACGTGAGGTTGGGTGGGCATTCTATGTTATCTGTTTCTATGTTGGTTTCGGTTTGCCTGGTATGGCTCTTGATTAGAGGCAGGTGGTTTGCGTTTGCCTCTAATTAAGAGTCATATTTAGGTAGGGCATTCTCACTGTTTGTTTGTGGGTGATTGTCTCCTGTGTCCGTATGTTATGTTCGTACCACATAGGACTGTAGCGTTTGTTTGTTTCGTTTTCGTTTCGATGTCGTCTGTTACCTGTACGTAAGTTTATGTTTAGTTATGTAAGTTTATGTTCAGGTCTCGTCAACGTCGTTTTGTTATTTTGTAGTTTTGCAAGTGTTTGTTTCGTTTCGTGTTGCCATCTTTATCGTTGTTTAATAAAGATGGCTTATCTCCCTGAAGCTGCGTTTTGGTCTGAGGATCCTTCTCTCCTCACCTCGTCCGAGGATGAGGAGAGCGTCACCCGTTACAGAATCACCCACCAACACGCTAAGACCAAGCGGCAAGGGAAAACGAAACGGAGTAAGGGACAGGAGAGAAAGGAGCAATGGACATGGGACGAGGTTTTGGATGGAAAGGGTTGCTACACTTGGGAGGAGATCCTAGCTGGTAGAGATCGCCTCCCATGGGAACAGCTGGAGGCACTGAGGAGAGCGGAGGCTACCGGAGAGAGGAACCGGAGCTATGAGGGAACGCGTCTGGCACGGAAGCCGAAAAAGCCCGTAAGTAATTCCCAAAAATTTCTTGGGGGGGGGCTAGGAGGTGGTGGGCCAAGGGCAGGTAGGAGACCTGCGCCCACTTCCCAGGCTTACCGTGGAGAGCGGGAGTACGGGCAGGCGCCGTGTTACGCAGTAGAGCGCACGGTGTCTCCTGTACGAGTGCATAGCCCAGTGCGGGTTATTCCACCTCCCCGCACTGGTAGGGCTAGATTGAGTATTGAGCCAGGTGTCATGAGGCCGGCTCAACGCGTCTGGTCTCCAGTGCGTCTCCTCGGGCCGGCATACATGGCACCTGCCTTACGCATGGTTTCCCCGGTTCGCCTACATAGCCCGGTGCGGGTTATTCCACCTCCCCGCACTGGTCGGGCAATCGGGAGTATTCAACCAGGTAAGGTTGGGCAAGCTCAATGCTCAAGAGTGCCAGTACGCCTCCACGGTCCGGTATTTCCGGCACCACCTCCCCGCCCCAGCCTAGTACCTACAGTGTATACACTACGCACTAGGCTACCAGTGCGTATCCTGAGCCCTGTTCCTCCTCCACGCACTCTCCCTGTAGTGCGTGTATCTAGCCCGGTGCCTCCAGTTCCGGCCCCACGCACTAAGCTACCAGTGCGTCTCCAGAGCCCTGTACACACTGTATATTCTCCCCCTACTAATCCTGATGTGCTTGTCCTCAGCCCGGCGTCACCAGTGCCGGTACCACGCATCAGGGATAGAGTAGGCTTTGAGAATACAGTGTGCCCTGTCCCTGCTCCCCGCACTAGTAGGAAGGTGCTTGTCATTAGCACGGTGCCTCCAGTTCCGGCACCACGCACCAGGTCTACAGTGCGCCATATCCGGCCAGAGCCATCCGTCTCCCCAGCGCCATCTGAGCCATCCGTCTCCCCAGCGTCATCTGAGCCATCCGTCTCCCCAGCGCCATCTGAGCCATCCGTCTCCCCAGCGCCATCTGAGCCATCCGTCTCCCCAGCGCCGTCTGAGCCATCCGTCTGCCAGGAGCCTGCAAAGCCGCCCGTCTGCCATGAGCCTGCAAAGCCGCCCGTCTGCCATGAGCCTACAGAGCCGTCAGCCAGACAGGAGCCGCTAGAGCCGTCAGCCAGACAGGAGCCGCTAGAG
Source organism: Salvelinus fontinalis (assembly GCF_029448725.1). Taxonomy (NCBI): domain Eukaryota; kingdom Metazoa; phylum Chordata; class Actinopteri; order Salmoniformes; family Salmonidae; genus Salvelinus; species Salvelinus fontinalis. Next base: position 11,619,618 of record NC_074699.1, read on the forward strand.
CCGCCAGCCAGACAGGATCTGCCAGAGCCGCCAACCAGACAGGATCTGCCAGAGCCGCCAACCAGACAGGATCTGCCAGAGCCGCCAACCAGACAGGATCTGCCAGAGCCGCCAACCAGACAGGATCTGCCAGAGCCGCCAACCAGACAGGATCTGCCAGAGCCGCCAGCGAGCCATGAGCAGCCAGAGCCGCCAGCGAGCCATGAGCAGCCAGAGCCGTCAGAGCGCCATGAGCAGCCAGAGCCGTCAGAGCGCCATGAGCGTCGAGAGCCGTCAGCCTGCCATGAGCGTCGAGAGCCGTCAGCCTGCCATGAGCGTCGAGAGCCGTCAGCCTGCCATGAGCGTCGAGAGCCGTCAGCCTGCCATGAGCGTCGAGAGCCTTCAGCCTGCCATGAGCGTCGAGAGCCGTCAGCCTGCCATGAGCGTCGAGAGCCGTCAGCCAGCCATGAGCATCGAGAGTCGTCAGTCAGCCATGAGCTGCCCTTCAGCCTGAAAAGGCTAGATACCCAGAACTGCCCATCAGTCCAGAGCTGTCTCTCTGTCCGGAGCTGCCTTTCAGTCCGGAGTTGCCCCTCTATCCTGATCTCCCTCTCTATCTTTATCTACCTCTATAGTCTTATCTATCCCTCTGTCTTGGTTTATCTCTCTGTCCCGGTATTGTCATTATTAGATATGTTATTAGGAGGATTTTGTGGGGGAAGTAAGAGGGTGGACATTCTTGAAGGGAGGGGGCTAGGATGGATTATGGTGGGGTGGGAACCGCGCCCGGAGCCTGAGCCACCACCGTGGTTAGATGCCCACCCAGACCCTCCCCTAGACTTTGTGCTGGTGCGTCCGGAGTTCGCACCTTGTGGGGGGGGTACTGTCACGTTCCTGACCTATTTATGTTAGTTTTTGTGTGTTAGTTGGTCAGGACGTGAGGTTGGGTGGGCATTCTATGTTATCTGTTTCTATGTTGGTTTCGGTTTGCCTGGTATGGCTCTTGATTAGAGGCAGGTGGTTTGCGTTTGCCTCTAATTAAGAGTCATATTTAGGTAGGGCATTCTCACTGTTTGTTTGTGGGTGATTGTCTCCTGTGTCCGTATGTTATGTTCGTACCACATAGGACTGTAGCGTTTGTTTGTTTCGTTTTCGTTTCGATGTCGTCTGTTACCTGTACGTAAGTTTATGTTTAGTTATGTAAGTTTATGTTCAGGTCTCGTCAACGTCGTTTTGTTATTTTGTAGTTTTGCAAGTGTTTGTTTCGTTTCGTGTTGCCATCTTTATCGTTGTTTAATAAAGATGGCTTATCTCCCTGAAGCTGCGTTTTGGTCTGAGGATCCTTCTCTCCTCACCTCGTCCGAGGATGAGGAGAGCGTCACCCGTTACAATGATCGTGAGAAGATAGAGTATGATCGTGAGAAGCTAGAGTATGATCGTGTAAAGTATGAAAAGGAATTAGATATGGAGCATGCTAAAATCAAGTTGCAACAAGAACGGATAGAGTTGGTTAGGGAAGGAAAGATTTCAGGGGAGAGTTTGTTCTGGGAAGGTGACCCAGATTTACCTAGGGGTCGTTCCTCTATTGGTCGTGCCCCGGACACATTTGATATTGTTGGGAACTTAAGGTTATTGCCTCAGTTTAATGAAAAGGACCCTGAGACATTCTTTTCGTTGTTTGAGCGTGTTGCTGACGCTAGGAGTTGGCCTGATTCTGACCGCACCTTAATGTTGCAGTGTGTGCTGACTGGTAAAGCGCAGGAAGCATATTCAGCTCTTAGTGTACACGACAGTGTCAGTTATGATAAGGTTAAAACGGCTGTGTTACAAATTTATGAATTGGTCCCTGAGGCTTACCGCCAACGATTTAGAACTTTAAAAAAAGATGATAAACAGACTCATGTTGAGTTTGCGCGACAATTATCTTTACAGTTTAATTGCTGGTGTTCCGCCTCTGAAGTTGTGACCCTCCAAGGGCTGTGTGATCTGATTATGTTAGAGCAATTTAAGGACACAATCCCTGCTCATATTGCCACATATATTAATCTAGGCCAAAAGAAATGTCTTAATATGCGATGGTATGTTTTTCTCACACCCATATGTCCAGCAACACCATTGTGAGAAGTTGTCAAAACCAACTCACGAAGCTTTACTGGTACCACAACCTGACTAATCGCCTCCCCCCGAAAACGACTACCATGAGACACCCACTTTCTCATCAGGACATCCTCTTGGAGAAAATAGCTATGGGCGACATCTCCCAACTGGTCCACAGGCACAATTTGGTTACGCAACTCTTCTAATGTGGGGTCAGTCCGTTGCGCATTGATTAGATCTGAGTGGGTAACAGACAACGGAATAACAGGGAAAGCAGTGGCATACTTCTTTGTGGTATTCTCATTAGTCGGCACAGTGACCAGTTCACCACGACTCCTAGAACACGCACTGAACATCTCTGGGGAGCTCTGTACACTCTCATCTGGAATTTCAACAACTGACGGCTTTATGGAAACAACTCGAGATGGGAACACGACAGGCCATACACGATCACCAGCCAAGTTATTCCCAAGACTAACGTCAATACCCTCAATAGGCAATGAAGGACGCACCCCCACAACAACCTCACCTTTTACCAGCCCACAATCCAACATCATTTTATGTAATGGAACTGAAAGAGTGTTCAAACCTATTCCCCTAATTATAACACTCTTCCCCGAATCAGTCTCAGCTGAAAAGGGTAACACAGACTCCAACACAAACGATTCGGAGGCACCTGTGTCTCTCAAGATCTTCACTGGCACCAATTCCTTACTCCCTAATATAGACACAAAACCTTCCATAATGAAAGGTAAATAGCCTGGGTGAATATGGACTTTCACCTGCGCCTGAGACCACGTGTCATGAGTGAACTGATGTGAAACAGGCGCAGCTAACGCCGTAGGCTTAGATTTAACGTAATCACGCGTACTGAATTTGTCCTTTTCCCTGAGAACCGGACATTCGTTTTTCCAATGACCTGAATCATGACAGTAATGACACTCTTGCCCAAAGTCAGCTTTTCCACGGGAGTCAGGCTCAACCCTAGTTGAGTTGAACTCTGCCCGTGAACCAAAATATCTTGGTGAGCGAAGCCCAAATCTATCCGAATGCCCCCACTCATTCCGAATACGGGGCTCTGCAAAGACACTTTTGTGAGTCAACACATACTCATCCGCCAAAACCGCAGCTTCAGCGACATTCTTCACTTTTCGTTCGTTAAAGAGGGATGTCTCTGATTTCATCAAAACTTGTCACACCTGTCAATTACCTGGCAAACCTAATCAAGCTATTATGCCGGTACCACGGTTTCCTACTCCTGTACTCAGCCAACCTTTTTAGTATTTGATCATTGACTGTGTGGGTCCTTTGCCTAGTGCAAAAAAGGGTAGAGTGAAATGAGTAGTCTGTTACGTTGGGAAGTGGCTATGAATCGTTGGGAATTGTTAAAAAATTAACCTGTTTGGGCTGCAAGCTGAATATTGAAAAAACTGGAAAATGTGTGCACATTTTCAAACGGCCTCCTAAGAAACTTTTTATTTTCCAATATGCATATATTTACTACTGTTGGATAGATAACCTCTACAGAGTACCTAACCCGGATCCGGGAGCACCCCCCACCCCACCCACACTGATTAGCATCGCTAGCATAGCGTCACAATTAAATAGTAGCATCTAAATATCATTAAATCACAAGTCCAAGACACCCAATGAAAGACACAGATCTTGTGAATAAAACCACCATTTCAGATTTTTTAAATGTTTTACAGGGAAGACACAATATGTAAATCTATTAGCTAAACACGTTAGCAAAAGACACCATTTTCTTACTCCAACAGTTTCTTACTCCATCAGGTGCTATCACCAATTCGGCTAAACTAAGATATTGATAGCCACTAACCAACAAACAAATTCATAAGATGACAGTCTGATAACATATTTATGGTATAGCATAGTTTTTTTTTTTTAAATGTGCATTTTTCAGGTATAAATCACAGTTCTACATTGCAGCTGCAATCTGATATAGTGCTGATGCAGCTAGAACAATTACAGAGACCAACGTTATATAACTAATTACTTGTCTTAAAACATTTCAGAAAAAATACACAGCGTACAGACATTGAAAGCCCAACATCTGGTGAATCCAAACAATATTTCAGATTTTTTAAATGTTTTATAGCGAAAACAAAATGTAGCGCTAAATTAGCATAACCAGGCCAGCCAGAACCAGCTGGACGCGCCCGACCAGTTCACATGCACGACAGATATATGAAATAACATCGTAAATTGGGTCTTACTATTGCTGATCTTTCATCAGAATGTTGATCAAGGTGTCCTTAGTCCTGATGCGTCGTTCAATCCATTCACAATGGCAACTTCCCCTCTTCATTTAGCCTGGGTACTGGTCGACTGGCACGGTCCCTGTCCAAAGTTAAAAAACTCAAAGAACGGAACACGGCAAAACTCCCGAAAAAATTCTAATAATCTGATTAAACTATATTGAAAAAACATACATTACGGTGATATGGTCACATGTATCAAACAAACTTCGAGACGGAGATAGTTTTCATCCGTAACGTCAGCATAACAAAAGACAATGGCACCTCTACAACGCGCATTTCAGAAAACCGGAAGTTGTCGGTCACGCTAAAGAAATAGATCTTATTTCACGTCAGTACAAGATAAACAAAAAATTTCTCCTCTGACAACTTCCTGACACCCAGAGGAAGAAGAATGAAGTGTGTTTCGGGTCATAGGTGGCATGACCATATATAGGCAGAGCGTTGAAGCGAGCATACACATCTTGCAATCTTCTTCTGGCTCAGGGAAAGTGCTGTGAAATGACCTGTGTTTCACTCAGAGACAAAATTGGAACGGTTTTAGAAACCATAGCTTGTTTTCTATCCAATGGTATATGGTTATATGCATATAGTAACAGCAATAATTGAATAAGAGGCAGTTTAATCTGTAGAGGCAATTATGCTAATGCGAAACAGCACCCCCTGTATTCTCAAGAAGATAACAGTCTATAGTTTCTAAAAAGGTTTGAATTGTTTCTCTAAGTCGAACAGAAATATTTTTACAGCCATTTTCCCAGCCGAATTGAGATTTCCAAAATGCGATGTGTCTCTTTAAGACCTTCTCTATAAAAGGCCCTAGCGCCACGCTGATCCTAGACAGGTTAAAAAAAAAATCCGGGCGCGAAGTATAATTTGGTCTCGGCTTCTGGAACAAGGTAGATAACGGTGAATATGATGTCTGACTACGATATTATTTGATACATGTCACAAAATCATCCTAAAGTATGTTTTTTCAATATACTTTAATTATATTATTGCAATTTATTCTGGACTTTAGATGTGATACGACGGAAGAATTTTTTGAAGAAACGCTGTGTAGCGCCGCAATGCTATTGTGCTAGCTAACCAAAGAGGGAAATAATTCGTTCTGGAACCCAACTAAAGACTCTACTGGACATTGGACCCCGTTACAACATTCTGATGGAATATCAAGAAAGATAAGACCCAATTTGGGATGCTTTTTCATATATCTGTTGAGCTGTGCTGTGCTAAGTGGGCTAACTGTGCTAGGCTAGCGCTTGACCAATGCTAGTGCTGACTTATGCTAGCTTATGTTGTTAGCTAATATAACGATATATTGTGTTTTCGCTGTAAAACACTTCAAAAATCGGAAATGTTGGCTTTATTCACACGATATCTGTCTTTCATTAGTTATCCACCATATGTTTTTCTGAAATGTTTTATGAGGTGTAATTAGTAGCCGACGTTGGTGTATGTATTTTCTCTGGCTACTCCCGTCTGGATTCAGACTCTAGCTATGTGTTAGCATTTTTGGGTAGCATCAATGTAAAACTGATTTATAGCTAAAATATGCACTTTTTATGAACAAAACATAGATTTATTGTGTAACATGTTATATGACTGTCATCTGAGGTAGTTTTTTCTGGGCTCTTTAGGTTGGTTTTAGTTTATTTCGGTTGGCTTGTGCATGCTACTTGAATCATAATTCATACTTCATAATCATATCCATACGTGTCTGTCCACTTTTGTATTTGGTGGTGAGCTAACATAAATGTGGTGTTTTCTCTGTAAAACATTTAAAAAATCGGACATGTTGGCTGGATTGACAAGATGTTTATCTTTCAAATGCTGTATTGGACTTGTTAATGTGTAAAAGTTAAATATTTTTAAAAAATAGATTTTGAATTTCGCGCCCTGCAGCTGTTGTCATTTTCGTCCGATTTCGGGCTTGCAGCCCAAACAGGTTAAGGACCTTGCTCTTTCCGTTGGAGTTTGTAGCTGATGTGGTCTCGTGCGCCCTGTTCTTGAATGGTTGTATTGTCTGGTTCTGTCTTTACTGTCTGTTCCCTCCTGGTCTTTTATTCTTCTTTCCTCTTAAATGTTGCTTCCTATGCACTAAGGTTGCTGAGGTCTGGGGAGTCTGTCCTCTTAAATGTTGCTTCCTATGCACTAAGGTTGCTGAGGTCTGGGGAGTCTTTCCTCTTAATTGTTGCTTCCTATGCACTAAGGTTGCTGAGGTCTGGGGACTCTTCTTTCCTCTTAAATAGTGCTTCCCGTGCGCAAAGGTTGCTGAGGTCTGAGGAGGTTGGCTGGGGTAAATTGGAAGTGTGCACGTAATCCCTCATCAATTTGGGATGCAAGTGCTGTGTCAGTTGGGACGCAGAGGTCGGTATGTTGTTCCGGGGTCCTTGTTGGTCCCCAGTTTTATGGGGGGGAATGTGACGACCCTCCCACTCTGTCTACCGTTTTCTCTCTCTCCTTGCTCTTGTTTCCCTATTAGGATGCCGGTGGGCGGAGTTGGGAGGGTCGTCAGCTACATGGGGAACACCTGGGCCCACTCTCCCAGGATAAAATCACCACTTCCCCATTCATCAAGGAGACTCTCTCCAGGCAGACATTTTGATAGATTCGGTTATGTTTCATGGTGCTACCCAGTTTCGTTATAAAATAAATATATTTTGTTACCCCTGATCTCCACGTGGTCTCCTTTTTGTTACGGGCTCTGAGCCGGTTCGTGACAATGGTCTGCTGGATTGGCAAGATAATGTTTCTTTCATGTACATTTCGGCAAAAATGAAAACATGGCACCGACTCACCCACGGATTGATGGTTCAGCATTGTCAAGGAACAGTTCGGCGTTCGACTAGCCATGTGCAACTTGCACACGCAGTTACAAGCTTGCTAGAGTTAGCGGCTCACGGATGAGCAATAACCACTGTGGTAGTACGGACGAAGCCTGAGCTGGAATGTGAAGTTAATTGAAGCTGGCTCTCTTTAAAAAATCCTGAGTAGATCTAGCTTGCTTCGTAGCATACCACTCTGGTTATAGCTATATTTCTGTTTGTGATGTTAAGGTTATATACACTTATTTAGGAAAAGTCAAGGACGATGGGAGGCATGACTTTAAAAATGGCAGAGTAATAAAAACGAATTAATGGGCAGTACAAATGACTGCTTTAATGATTCAAGTGTTAATTTGCCCTGTCTCTCCGTAAAAGCGGGATCCATAAATGGCACCGTCATCTGCCTCCCTCCCCAATCATCTAAAGCCTGCCACCATTAAAGATTAACCACACACATACCACCACACCGACAGTCAGAGCAGAAAGCTGCAGATTAGTGACTTCCGCTACAACAGATATGAGTAAGCCGATTAGTCATCCCTACACCAGGTATCACCGTACTATAAGAGACTTCATGAAGTCTGCTACTGGTTTATATGCATTAGATGTACTGTAGCTGAGTTTGGTCATGTGTCAAGGTAGGCCACCATCTCAATCCATGATTATGATATCCGTGTGAACTTCGTCTAGAGCAGCGTGATGTAGTAAATCCCTCAAACACTACGCTAGTCATTGTGCAGGTGACAGAGTGATTCATTCATTAGACTAGAAAAACCCCTATAGTTCCTATGAGAGTGTTTTGACACTCTTGAGAAGGTTAGTGGGGAAGAAAATACTGCTCACAAGAATCCACCAACATTTCAGGAGAGGCATAATCTGCTTACCCCTTAGTTTTTCACAATACATGTACGCAAATCCACACACAACTCCATCGCTTTTGCAAAATCCACATGAGGGCAGCAAAAAACATACTTTTCTCCTGGTTCCCTTTTAGGAGTGCAGGCTCCCATCAGCAGCACAATATACAGTGAAGATCATAAAATCACACCACACTGATTCAAGAAATATTTCTGCAATAAGGTTTAGGCTATGATCCGTATCAGTTTCTAGCAATACTGTATGTATTCAAAAGTTAAAGGAAATGATCTCTATTTTTTTTATCACAGGCTGATGTTTGAATCGAACGCATCCACTCCAAATACACTGATGTTCGTAAATCGACATATGTGAGATGAGGGTGTCGGTAATGGAGCGCGACCCAACTTGACGTAGTGGATTATCCTCATGGAGTCCATGTGCTCCTTTTACCTAATCGGTGGGAACGGGGTGACAAGGGACCGCCAGTGGAGGGCTGGAGGAAGAGCATGGGGGTGGTCATGCCGCTGAGCTGTGCACTGTAGATGCCTCCGCTAATAGGTTTCATGTGACTGCCCCTGCTCCAGCTCTAAGGGTAATGTGTCACACTTGAAGTCTCTCAGACGTTTGGTCTGTCTCTCTCCCATTCCACTCCATCAAGCTGTCCCTCTGCATGCTGGCCCTGCGGGGAAGGGAGGTTGAAGTGCCCAGGAGGTTTTAGGTACAGTGACTAGGAATAGAATGGTATGAGAGATTAAGGTAATGGAATATGTTAACCAATGTAGCCAATGGAAGCAGCACTAGCATACTGTTTTACTTCAGCATGGCCTGTTCTCATGTTAGATTATTTGATTATTGTGTTTCATATTGTTGCATAAATGTATCTATATAATTGTATCTTTTCTTTGAGCCAGGGCATTAGATTACTAGTCCAAAATGATTGTCATGCTTGATGCTTCCGACTTGTCAGGTAGACATTGTTGACGTTGTCAGATTGACATTGTCAGATAAACATTGTTGACAGCTTTAGCTGTACAAGATCCTTGATGCCTCTCCAGAGCAAGCAGAGGAGAATAATTCTTTCCATCAGAGACCAACAGGGGTGGTACACAGTGAAGAGCAGAAGAGGTCACCGATAGTATTGACACCTGGGGATAATCATAAGAGAGATGTGTGAAAAGTCCCTGCTGGGTGGGAAATCAATACATTTGACCTCATAGAACCCTTGGAACCATCTCAGGTTCCTAGTTTAAGATTGAGTGGGTGAAAGTAATCAGTGTACAGGTACAACCATTATGATGTGATCTATACTACACAAAGTTATGTAGTGTACACATTACGAAGTAAGCAAAGGCAATTTATATTTTTATCGAACTGTCGTCTAACAATTCATTTGTCTATGTGTCATACATTTTAAAAGATCGGTAGTGGGTGCAAAGCAAAGATACAATCGTAAATTGTTCTACGCATGGGATACAAAGATCGTAATCCATTTAATATCGTGGCTCCACAGTAAGTCTGCTTAACTTGTAACAGGGGGAGATACATTACCTTAACACCTCTGGCACACATTTTGAATTGTTATGGGTCTATGTGGCGCTATCTCATTTCATTGGCATGGTAGAGAGTGATGTCCCAATAACGGCCTCATTATTCCCAATTAAGTCCCCTAACATCCATCATAAAGTGTCATTGTAAACCATGTGTAAGGGCCATTAAAGCGTCCTATTAATACTCCACATGCTGATGGAGATGGAGTGGTTTGGTGCAATGGGCAAGAGTCATAGGCTCTTGTTACATGTTCCATGTTACATCCACATTTGCACAGAAAATGCTCAAAATGGTGGTTAAAAGGGATCTGATTGATTTCTTGATTGAGTCAGGAACGTATATACAGTGGGGCAAAAAAGTATTTAGTCAGCCACCAATTGTGCAAGTTCTCCCACTTAAAAAGATGAAAGAGGCCTGTAATTTTCACCATAGGTACACTTCAACTATGACAGACAAAATTAGAAAAAAAATTCCAGAAAATCACATTGTAGGATTTTTTATGAATTTATTTGCAAAGTATGGTGGAAAATAAGTATTTGGTCAATAACAAAAGTTTATCTCAATACTTTGTTGTATACCCTTTGTTGGCAATGACAGAGGTCAAACTTTTCTGTGAGTCTTCACAAGGTTTTCACACACTGTTGCTGGTATTTTGGCCCATTCCTCAATGGAAATCTCCTCTAGAGCAGTGATGTTTTGGGGCTGTTGCTGGGCAACATGGACTTTCAACTCCCTCCAAAGATTTTCTATGGGGTTGAGATCTGGAGACTGGCTAGGCCACTCCAGGACCTTGAAATGCTTCTTACGAAGCCACTCCTTCGTTGCCCGGGCGGTGTGCTTGGGATCATTGTCATGCTGAAAGACCCAGTCACGTTTCATCTTCAATGCCCATTCATTCTTTCCTTTACACGGATCAGTCGTCCTCGTCCCTTTGCAGAAAAACAGCCCCAAAGCATGATGTTTCCACCCCCATGCTTCACAGTAGGTATGGTGTTCTTTGGATGCAACTCAGCATTCTTTGTCCTCCAAACACGACGACTTGAGTTTTTACCAAAAAGTTATATTTTGGTTTCATCTGACCATATGACATTCTCCCAATCTTCTTCTGGATCATCCAAATGCTCTCTAGCAAACTTCAGACGGGCCTGGACATGTACTGGCTTAAGCAGGGGGACACGTCTGGCACTGCAGGATTTGAGTCCCTGGCGGCGTAGTGTGTTACTGATGGTAGGCTTTGTTACTTTGGTCCCAGCTCTCTGCAGGTCATTCACTAGGTCCCCCCGTGTGGTTCTGGGATTTTTGCTCACCGTTCTTGTGATCATTTTGACCCCACGGGGTGAGATCTTGCATGGAGCCCCAGATCGAGGGAGATTATCAGTGGTCTTGTATGTCTTCCATTTCCTAATAATTGCTCCCACAGTTGATTTCTTCAAACCAAGCTGCTTACCTATTGCAGATTCAGTCATCCCAGCCTGGTGCAGGTCTACAATTTTGTTTCTGTTGTCCTTTGACAGCTCTTTGGTCTTGGCCATAGTGGAGTTTGGAGTGTGATTGTTTGAGGTTGTGGACAGGTGTCTTTTATACTGATAACAAGTTCAAACAGGTGCCATTAATACAGGTAACGAGTGGAGGACAGAGGAGCCTTTTAAAGAAGAAGTTACAGGTCTGTGAGAGCCAGAAATCTTGCTTGTTTGTAGGTGACCAAATACTTATTTTCCACCATAATTTGCAAATAAATTCATAAAAAATCCTACAATGTGATTTTCTGGATTTTTTTTTTTCATTTTGTCTGTCATAGTTGAAGTGTACCTATGATGAAAATTACAGGCCTCTCTCATCTTTTTAAGTGGGAGAACTTGCACAATTGGTGGCTGACTAAATACTTTTTTGCCCCACTGTACATATATATGAGATATATTACATCAGAGCCATAGAGTTTATCTAGAGAGTTGGGCCAATGTGGTTTCTGTATTATGATGCATTTACCTCAACATTATATGGCAGCCATGTTAGCTCCCCATTAACATTACATGGAGAATATTTTAACAATTCTATGTGCCCTTCAGGACACCTACAGCACCCGATGTCACAGGAAGGCCAACAAAAATCATCAAGGACAACAACCAGCCGAGCCACTGCCTGTTCACACCGCTACCATCCAGAAGACGAGGTCAGTACAGGTACATCAGAGCTGGGACCGAGAGACTGAAAAACAGCTTCCATCTCAAGGCCATCAGACTGTTAAACAGCCATCATTAACACAGAGAGGCTGCTGCCTACATACAGACTTGAAATCATTGGCCACTTTAATAAATGGATCTCTTGTCACCTTAATAGTTTACATATCTTGCATTACTCATCTCACATTTATTTTGTTTTTTATACCATGTATTGTATCTTGCATTTGCCACTGTCATTGCTCATTCATATATGTATATTTATATATTCTTATTCCATTCCTTTACTTCGATTTGTGTGTATTAGGTAGTTGTGGAATTGTTAGATTACTTGTTAGATACTGCTGCACTGTCGGAAGTAGTAGCGCAAGCATTTCACTACACTCGCAATAACACCTGCTAACCATGTGTATGTGACCAATAACATCTGTTAACCATGTGTATGTGACCAATAACATCTGCTAACCATGTGTATGTGACCAATAACATCTGCTAACCATGTGTATGTGACCAATAACATCTGCTAACCATGTGTATGTGACCAATTACATCTGCTAACCATGTGTATGTGACCAATAACATCTGTTAACCATGTGTATGTGACCAATAACATCTGCTAACCATGTGTATGTGACCAATACCATTTGATTTGATTTAATTGAATATCTAGAATTAGAACAATATTACAAATTCAAAAAGTTTGTCTCTCGAAATATACGGCTCTGTATTACATTGTCAGTTATTTGACACCTTTATATCTAAATAATATACAATCATCCTCCATCTGCACACACAGTGGGTGAAAGGTCCAAGCCCTGAATTTGACAGTGAACTGATATGCCATGGAATTGTCTCTGGGTTGTCTCTTCAGTACCCATCACGTATCTGAACATATTCCTCATCTTCTGTACCAGCCTCAGAAATGACCCAGTAGGCGGAATATTTTATCCTTCCTGGACATGTTTAGTAATCAATGTTTCTGTGTGTGGTGCAGTCCAGAGGCACTGCTCACCTGGCCTTATCTGTGGGAGAAATAAGGATGACCCTGATTAAACAAGGAACCTGTGATCTCGTGGTAAGGTGCCCCTCATGCAAAGCACTGTGGGAACCAAAATCTAATTACTCTCCTAAAAAAAATAGCTGGTGTCAGAGTGGCCGATGACAGCCTGTACAGCAAGGTACAGGCTGCCTAAGGCATCCGCTCTGAAGGTCAATCCCAACCACACTTCGCATCGCCACATTCATGTTTACTGTTGCCTTTCCACACCAACCCAATTACGTCGGTGTGGTGTGACAGTCAATCCGGCGATATCTCACATGGCACATCACACAGATCTGTTGCAGAGGAACGATTGAACTCTTCTGACCTGACTGGAAAGAAAATATGAATGTAATATTATTATTTAGTGCTCAACGTCACAGACTAGATAATGAGAACATAAAAAAAAAAAAGATGATTTGTGTATTTTATATTGTGATAAATGTGGGATGATTATAAACCGATCGTCATTGTATGAAAAATGAAGAAGCCCCCTCTAACATTCTGTAATTTATTCAACAACCTCAGCTCTTCCTGATTTCTGCCATACAATCATGGACTCTGTAATCATAGTGTTTGTAAAATATTGATGGATAGAGGGTTCCACTCTTCCTCACTACATCTGCTTTAGCCCTTTAGCACAACTCTGGAAAGAACATTGCGCTCCCACAGTGAACTGTGAGGAGTACGGGGTGGAATAGACATGCCTTCAGGGAACAATGTATCTTCTGGTGAACATTAGAAGTAAAATAAAAAAAAAAAAAAAAACACTTATTTGCTCTTGCGTTGTGTTTGCAAGGGTTGTGTGGTGGATGATTTACATGTATTTGCAATTTACTGACACTTTGGCGTAGTGATTTAGAATTGAAGTTTCTCACTGTTGTATACATATACATTTATGGCTGTCACGCCCTGGCCTTATTATTCTTTGTTTTCTTTATTATTTTAGTTAGGTCAGGGTGTGACATGGGGAATGTTTATGTTTTGTTGGTTTTGGGTGTTTATTTGGTAAAGGGGTTATGGGGTGTAGTAGATGGTTTTGTGTTGAGTGTATATGTCTAGAGTTGTCTATGTTGGTTAGTTATCTAGGAGAGTCTATGGTTGCCTGAATGAGTTCCCAATTAGAGACAGCTGATTTCGGTTGTCTCTGATTGGGAGCCTTATTTAGGGTAGCCATAGGCTCTCATTGGTTGTGGGTAATTGTCTATGTAAGAACGTTTGTAGCCTGTATGTTTGTATGTGCACAACGTTTGTAGCTTCACGGTCGTTTTGTTATTTTGTATAGAGTTTTTGTGTCGTGTTCATCTTCGTGTTGTGTTTAATAAAGAAGATGGCTTATTTTCCAAAAGCGGCATTTTGGTCCGTCAATCCGCCACACGATCGTGACAGAATTACCCACCATAGGACCAAGCGGCATGGAAGGCGGCAACAGGACCTACCCACAAAGGATTTCTGGACTTGGGAGGAGATATTAGAGGGAAAAGGACCCTGGGCGCAAACTGGAGAATATCGCTGCTCTTGTGTGAAAGGTGAGGCAGCCACAGCCCAGGAGAGGTGGTTTAAGGAGGCAGCTAGGAGACGTGGATGGAAGCCGGAGAATCAAGCTCGAAACCGGAATTATGAGGGGACACGTCTTGCACGGAAGCCCGAAAAGCCCGTGAGTAACTCCCAAAAATTTCTTGGGGGGGGGCTAAGGGGTTGTGGGCCAAGGGCAGGTAGGAGACCTGCGCCCACTTCCCAGGCTAACCGTGGAGAGCGGGAGTACGGGCAGACACCGTGTTACGCAGTAGAGCGCACGGTGTCTCCTGTACGTGTGCATAGTCCGGTGCGGGTTATTCCACCTCCCCGCACTGGTAGGGCTAGATTGGGCATTGAGCCAGGTGTCATGAGGCCGGCTCAACGCGTCTGGTCTCCAGTGCGTCTCCTCGGGCCGGCATACATGGCACCTGCCTTACGCATGGTTTCCCCGGTTCGCCTACATAGCCCGGTGCGGGTTATTCCACCTCCCCGCACTGGTTGGGCGACCGGGAGCATTCAACCAGGTAAGGTTGGGCAGGCTCAATGCTCAAGAGAGCCAGTACGCCTGCACGGTCCGGTATTTCCGGCGCCACCTCCCCGCCCCAACCCAGTACCACCAGTGCCTCCTCCACGCACTAGCCTTATGGTGCGTGTCTCCAGCCCGGTATCACCAATTCCGGCACCACGCACTAAGCCTCTTGTGCGTCTCCAGAGTCCTGTGCATCCTGTTGCTGCTCCCCGCATTAGCCCTGAGATGCGTGTCCCCAGTCCGGTACCACCAGTTCCGGCCCCACGCACTAGGCCTAATGTGCGTCCCCAGGGTCCAGTATGCCCTGTTCCTGCTCCCCGCACTAGCCCTGAGATGCGTGTCCCCAGCCTGGTGCCACCAGTCCCGGCACCACGCACCAGGCCTACAGTGCGCCTCAGCCGGCAGGAGTCTGCCGTCTGCACAGCAATGACTGAACTGCCCGTCTCCCCAGCGCCATCTGAGCCATCCGTCTCCCCAGCGCCATCTGAGCCATCCGTCTCCCCAGCGCCATCTGAGCCATCCGTCTGCAATGAGCCTGCAAAGCCGCCCGTCTGCCATGAGCCTGCAAAGCCGCCCGTCTGCCATGAGCCCACTGAGCCGTCCGCCAGACAGGAGCCGCTAGAGCCGCCAGCCAGACAGGAGCCGCTAGAGCCGTCCGTCAGACAGGATCTGCCAGAGCCGCCAACCAGACAGGATCTGCCAGAGCCGCCAACCAGACAGGATCTGCCAGAGCCGCCAACCAGACAGGAGCAGCCAGATCCGTCAGCCAGCCATGAGCAGCCAGATCCGTCAGCTAGCCATGAGCAGCCAGATCCGTCAGCCAGCCATGAGCAGCCAGATCCGTCAGCCAGCCATGAGCAGCCAGATCCGTCAGCCAGCCATGAGCAGCCAGATCCGTCAGCTAGCCATGAGCAGCCAGATCCGTCAGCTAGCCATGAGCAGCCAGATCCGTCAGCTAGCCATGAGCAGCCAGATCCGTCAGCTAGCCATGAGCAGCCAGATCCGTCAGCTAGCCATGAGCAGCCAGATCCGTCAGCCAGCCATGGGCCATCCCTCAGTCCGGAGCTGCAGTCCTTCAGTCCGGAGCTGCAGTCCCTCAGTCCGGAGCTGCCATTCTTCAGTCCGGAGCTGCCCCTTACCCTGGTGCTGCCCCTTACCCTGGTGCTGCCCCTTACCCTGGTACTGCCCCTTACCCTGGTACTGGACCTTAGTCCGGAGCTGTCCCTTAGTCCGGAACTGCCCCTTAATACAATGGGGTTAATGTGGAGGGGGGTCGTTTGGAGGAGGCCTAGGAGGTGGTTAGGTACTGTGGTGACGTGGGGACTACGACCAGAGCCGGAGCCGCCACCGTGGAGGGGAGCCCACCCAGACCCTCCCCTAGACTGTGTATGGTGCGCCCGGAGTTCGCGCCTCAAGGGGGGGGTTATGTCACGCCCTGGCCTTATTATTCTTTGTTTTCTTTATTATTTTAGTTAGGTCAGGGTGTGACATGGGGAATGTTTATGTTTTGTTGGTTTTGGGTGTTTATTTGGTAAAGGGGTTATGGGGTGTAGTAGATGGTTTTGTGTTGAGTGTATATGTCTAGAGTTGTCTATGTTGGTTAGTTATCTAGGAGAGTCTATGGTTGCCTGAATGAGTTCCCAATTAGAGACAGCTGATTTCGGTTGTCTCTGATTGGGAGCCTTATTTAGGGTAGCCATAGGCTCTCATTGGTTGTGGGTAATTGTCTATGTAAGAACGTTTGTAGCCTGTATGTTTGTATGTGCACAACGTTTGTAGCTTCACGGTCGTTTTGTTGTTTTGTTATTTTGTATAGAGTTTTTGTGTCGTGTTCATCTTCGTGTTGTGTTTAATAAAGAAGATGGCTTATTTTCCAAAAGCGGCATTTTGGTCCGTCAATCCGCCACACGATCGTGACAATGGCACACAACTGTTCTGTCTTCTGCAGTAACCAGTTTCACTACAGACGTTTCCTACCAGAATCAATAAGCCTCGTTGAATTATCACCTCAAAGCAGGAGACACCTACACATTTAACCAAAAAGGGTTCTTTGGCTCTCTCCATAGGAGAACCTAGAGCCATATAGAGCGAGCTCCAAAAGTATTGGGACAGTGACACATTTTTTGTTGTTTTGACTCTGTATTCCAGCACTTTGGAATGATATTTGACAGCACTCAGCACTCACTGACTACACCAAGCTTGTGACTCAAAACACATGTTGGATGTATTTGCTGTTAATTTTGGTTGTGTTTCAGATTATTTTTTGCCCCAAATAAATGAATGGTAAATAATGTATTGTGTATTGTCACTTTTATTGTAAATAATAGACTGCTTCTGAACACTTCTACAATGTGGATGCTACCATGATTACGGACAATCAGGAACAAATTGTGAATAATGACGAGTGAGAAAGTTAGACGCACAAATATCATACCCCCCCCAAAAATGCTAACCTTACCTGTTATTTTAATGGAGATGTTAGCATGTCTTGGGGGTATGATATTTGTGCATCTGAAACGTTCTCACTCATCGTTATTCACGATTAATTCGGGATTATTCGTAATCATGGTAGCATCCACATTTAATGTAGAACTGTTTAGAAACATTCTATTCTTATTTACAATAAAAGTGAGTTTTTACTACTTTATTCACATAAGTGAATTTGTCCCAATACTTCTTGTCCCTTAAAATGTGTGTGTGTGTGGGGGCGGGGCTAGGTACAAAAGTGATGTAATTAAATTAAAGCTGCACTTTACCCTCATAGTCATTGTGTAATTTCAAATCCAAAGTGCTGGAGTACAGAGCCAAAACAAGAAAAAAAAAATGGTCACTGTCCCAATACTTTTGGAGCTTGTCACGTTCGTCGTATTGATGAGACCAAGGTGCAGCATGATATGTATACATTCTTCTTTTACAGAAGAAATAACACAGAACAAACTTACAAAGTAACAAAACGAGTGTGAAGCTATAACAAAGAGTGCTGAAATAGGCAACTACACATAGACAAGAACCCACAAAACCAAAATGGAAAATGGCAACCTAAATAGGATCCCCAATCAGAGACAACGATAAACAGCTGTCTCTGATTAGGAACCAATTCAGGCCCCCATAGACCTACAATATGCCTAGGCTAACAAACACCCTAAACATACAAAATCCTAGACAAGACAAACAAGCATACCCACCCTCGTCACACCCTGACCTGACCAAACTAATACAGAAAACATAGATAACTAAGGTCAGGGAGTGACAGTACTCCCCCCCCAAAGGTGCGGACTCCCGACCACAAACCTGAACTTATAGGGGAGGGTCCGGGTGGGCATCTACCCTCAGTGGCGGCTCTGGGTCGGGACGCCGCCCCCTATCCTTACACTGGTCCCTCCGCCTTTATAGAGCTGAACCGTGGCTCATCGCCGGAGGCTCTGGACTGTGGATCATCGCCGGAGACCCCGGGCTGGGGACCGTCGCTGGAGGCCCCGGACTGGGGATTCGCTGGAGGCCCCGGACTGGGGACCGTCGCTGGAGGCCCCGGACTGGGGACCGTCGCTGGAGGCTCCGGACTGGAGATCATCTCTGGAGGCTCCGGACTGGGGATCGTCGCTGGAGGCTCCGGACTGTGGCAGCCGTTGGAGGTTCCGGACTGTGGCCTGTCGTTGGAGGTACCGGACTGTGGCCCGTCGTTGGAGGTTCCGGACTGTGGCCCGTCGTTGGAGGTTCCGGACTGTGGCCCGTCGTTGGAGGTTCAGGACTGTGGCCCGTCGTTGGAGGTTCAGGACTGTGGCCCGTCGTTGGAGGTTCAGGACTGTGGCCCGTCGTTGGAGGTTCCGGACTGTGGCCCGTCGTTGGAGGTTCCGGACTGTGGCCCGTCGTTGGAGGTTCCGGACTATGAAACGTCGCCGGGAGCTCTGGACTGGATACTGTCACCGGAAGCTCTGGATTGGATACTATCGCCGGAAGCTGGTGCCGGAACTGGTGGTACCGGGCTGAGGACACACACCTCAGGGCGAGTGCGGGGAGGAGGAACAGGATGTACTGGACTCTGGAGGCGCACTGGAGGCCTGGTGCGTGGTGCCGGAAGTGGTGGTACCAGGCTGAGGACACGCACCTCAGGGCGAGTGCGGGGAGGAGGCACAGGATACACTGGGCCGTAGAGACCCATTAGAGATCCGGAACATAGAGCTGGCTCAATACATCCTGGCTGGATGCCCATTCTAGCCTGGCAAATGCGAGGAGCTGGAATAGAGCGCACCGGGCTAAGAATGCGAACTGGAGACACTGTGCACATCTCTGCATAACACGGTGCCTGATCAGTTACACACTCCCCATGGTAAGCACGAGGAGTTGGATCAGGTCTCCACCCTGACTCAGCCAATCTCCTCGTGTGCCCCCCCCCCAAAAAAAATGTCTTGCGGCTGCCTCTCGGGCTTCCGTGCTAGCCGTGTCCCCTCATATCAGAACCGTTCCTCCTGCTTCCATGGCAAGGTCTTGTCCCCTGCCATAACCTCCTCCCAGGTCCAGGATGTCCTCCACTCATCTTTCTCCCGGGTCCAGGATGTCCACTCCTCTTGAGCACGCTGCTTGGTCCTTTTACGGTGGATTCTTCTGTCAGCACTCGGTTTATATAGCTTTGTTTTGTTATTTTGTTAGTTTGTTTAGTGTTCTTTCTTTTAATAAAGAAGACTGTATTCATATCACGCTGCGCCTTGATCTCATCAATACGACGAGCGTGACAGAGCTCACTGTTGTCGTGACGTTGTATTGATTAATATGACGACTGCTGTTAATCGAACGAAAAGCTATGTTTATAATTACATGATTAAATTAATCAGGTAATCATTAACTCAGTAACCTGGGGCACCATGGGAAAAGTTTGTTTTAATGAGTTTCCGTTTCCCAAAATAACTCAAGGAATATCAGAATATCGATTTTACAGCAGTCGCTAATTAATCAACTTCCTCTTAGTCTCATTCTGAACATCGCATAATTCGTAAATCTGCACAAACCCGGGTCTCACTAAATCATTCCGTACCACACCAATTGAGTTGATTATTTATTTACTAACAAGCTAAATGATAATAAACTCAGCAAAAAAAGAAAAGTCCAGTTTCAGGACCCTGTCTTTCAAAGATAATTCATAAAAATGTCTAGGCACACTTCACAGATCTTCATTGTAAAGGGTTTATCATGCTTGTTCAATTAACCATAAACAATTAATTAACATGCACTGTGGAACGGTCGTTATTAAGACAACAGCTTACAGACGGCAGGCAATTAAGGTCACAGTTATGAAAACTTAGGACACTAAAGAGGCCTTTCTACTGACTCTGAAAAACACCAAAAGAATGATGCCCTGGGTCCCTGCTCGCAAGGAGGCATGAGGACTGCAGATGTGGCCAGGGCAATAAATTGCAATTTCCATACTGTGAGACGCCTAAGACAGCGCTACAGGGAGACAGGATGGACAGCTGATCGTCCTCGCAGTGGCAGACCACGTGTAACAAAACCTGCACAGGATCGGTACATCCGAACATCACACCAGCGGGACAGGTACAGGAGGCAACAACAACTGCCCGGGTTACACCAGGAATGCAGAATCCCTCCATCAGTGCTCAGACTGTGCGTAATAGGCTGAGAGAGGCTGAACTGAGGGCTTGTAGGCCTGTTGTAAGGCGGGTCCTCATCAGACATCACCGGCAACAACGTCGCCTATGGGCACAAACCCACGGGACCAGACAGGACTGGCAAAAAGGGATCTTCACTGACGGGTCTCAGTTTTGTCTCACTAGAGGTGATGGTCGGATTCGCGTTTATCGTCGAAGGAATGAGCTTTTACACTGAGGCCTGTGCTCTGGAGCGGGATTCATTTGGAGGTGGAGGGTCCTTCATTGTCTGGGGCGGTGTGTCACAGCATCATCGGACTGAGCTTGTTGTCATTGCAGGCAGTCTCAACGCTGTGCGTTACAGGGAAGACATCCTCCTCCCTCATGTGGGCTCATCCTGACATGACCCTCCAGCTTGACAATGCCACCATCCATACTGCTCGTTCTGCGCGTGATTTCCTTCCAAGACTGGAATGTCAGTGTTCTGCCATGGCATTCGAAGAGCCCGGATCTCAATCCCGCAGTGCGTGGTCATCTAGTCTTGTAAATTCTTAACTTACACGTTTTATACCCTCGGGTCAGAAAGGGGAGTTTCCGTCTTTATGGCAAGTTCTCTGGGGCGTATCTAGTTACTATGCAAGGTATCACAATGTACTTTGATCTCGTTAGACAACTAAACTTCACAGTTCACTTTTACAAAAATATTAACTTTGATCTGGACATTTTCCACACAACGCACAATATGCAAACATCATGTAAATATTAGGAAAACTCTTCAAGTTACAATGTTTTCATTATAACGTCGTCATTTCACTTTTAATAACATAACAAAAACAACATTCATTTCAGTTTGGCCGGGCGGCCAGCTCTAGGAAGAGTCTTGGTGGTTACAACTTCTTCCATTTAAGAATGATGGAGGCCACTGTGTTCTTTGGGACCTTCAATGCTGCAGACATTTTTTGGTACCCTTCCCCAGATCTGCGCCTCGACACGGTCCTGTCTCGGTGCTCTACAGACAATTCCTTCGACCACATGGCTTGGTTTCTGCTCTGACATGTACTGTACACTGTGGGACCTTATGGGTGTGTGCCTTTCCAAATCATGTCCAATCAATTGAATTTACCACAGGTGGACTCCAATCAAGTTGTAGAAACATCTCATGGATGATCAATGGAAACAGAATGCATCCGAGTTCAATTTTGAGTCTCGTAGCAAAGGGTCTGAATACTTATGTAAATAAGGTTTTCCTGCTTATTTATGAATTCGCATATATTTCTAAAAACATGTTTTCGCTTTGTCATTATGGGGTATTGAGTGTAGATTGCTGAGGAAAATGTTTTATTTAATCCATTTTAGAATAAGGCTGTAACGTAACAAAATGTGGAAAAAGTCAAGGGGTCTGAATACTTTCCGAATGCACTGTATATAGAGAGTTATGCCCGGTTCTAGAATGGCCTCCATCTTAGCTCCCATATAGAACTTTTTTTCATAAAATGTTGGTGATGTAATAGTACGAGAGCGCCTCCGACAGTTCCCAATGAAATGACCTGCTGTAAACAAACAAAACAGAGCAGTGAATTTAATAGTTGTTTTCAATGACTGGCATTCGGGATAATGTGTATCCAAGTCTTTACTGTATTGTAGTCTTAATAAATTGGATATCTGCTTTCACAGGTTTTGAAAAGCGTAAGAAATAAACAGCACAACGCAGAAGCAATAATTATGATTTAGCAATGGCTATGGAGGAGAAAGTGACGCTCACGGAACATTCAACAGCTGCCTAACTCTCTAAATATGGCTCTGGGAGAACCCTTTAAAGAAGCCTTTTGGTTCCAGCTAGATCCCTTTTTGGTTCCAGATAGAACTCTTTTTTGGTTCCAGGTAGAACCCTTTTTGGTTCCAGGTAGAACTTTTCTTGATTCCATGGAGAACCTTTTCCACAGAGGTGTGTACTGCTCACACTTAAGTGCCATAAGAAGAAATGTCCATGTGCTGCCTCCGCTATACCATACTGTAATTTAGTCCATTCCTCTATGCCGTCTAGAGACAACTAAAGGGACTACCAGGAGAGCTTATGCTACAGTACCTCTGAGCTCAGCTATATTAATACCTTACAGTAGGATGAACAGATGGAGCTCTCATGTGACAATGTACTTTAGACAGTACGTACTCCTCATACAGATCCTCTCTCTCTTCGCCTCTAAGCAAATAGAGCAGAAAAAAAAAAAAAAACTTAAATATCCATTCAGCCCACATTGGCTCACATTGTGAGTGAGAACTTTGCCAAGCACATTACCAACATTAGAGAACTGAGGAGTGTGAAATCCTTGTCTCTCTTGCCCCTCCCTTTGAGAGGATCTATAATCGTAACGCCAATCACTGAGGGGAATAATGGTTCCAAACACAAAGGTCTGGATTCAATCTGTAGTGCAGAGGATCAGCATTGTAGGCTAATTGAAATGTAAAGGCAATATTTCCTCGTTTGCGGAGACTGCATTCACGGTAAACGCTGCATATGTCGGCTCAGTCATTGCCTGTAGACTTCATCCGCGCTACAACGCTGATCTTCTGCGCTGCGGATTGAATACAGCAATGTAAATGTTTTATCAGAAGAACAGATTCCCTCGGTGATGTTCAGATGCGTTCAGATGGCATTAATAGAGCAGGTTATCTTCACAGTTCCTTTCTATTCCAATTCAAATGGTATGGCACATTTAAAAACATTCTACAAGCAAAGGATGTCTTTCATTTTAGATGGTTTACATCAATACCTTTCATGAGATGCATGCGCAGGCTATGTATGAATGCATTACAATGCAAACACACAGGCACACTGCTGGCCTTCAATAGATTCATTAGAAGTGGGACAGCAGATGAATGAGAGTAGCACTAGCAGATGACCACCATCTGGAGACAATCTGACTGTGGTGGCAGCCTTGACATGCATGGAGCCAGTTCAGTGTGATAAACAGGTTAATAACAGAAAGGCCATAGTGAAAATGATAAATAGACTCAGACAACTCATAGAAAATCCCTAACACATTGCAGGTACTCATTTCTGCCAATCTTTACAATCCAGCTAAGTTCGCTAGTCACTGAATACATTCGGAGTTGGCCGGAGCGGTACAAGTAGGTCACGCTCTACCTGTTCAAAAGGAAAAAACAGAGGCAAGGTGGGGCAGAAATGAAGTGTTCCATCTGCCTCTCAGGCAGCTCATGAAAAGAACAGTGATTGTGGGAGCCAGAGAGAAGGGGATATGTCATCCAGATCTCTGGCACAGGGCAAGGTGGATAACGAGGCAGGTGGCGGCATCATCGCACCGGTCTACTCACTCAGTGTTTTTTATTCCAACTTGTCCTGTGTCACTCTCAAAAATCTATGGGGCACCAGATCTGGGTATTTTGGTAAATAATTAGGCTCTCTGTAGTGTTTGGGCCTTGTTCAGTCCATACAACTGAGTGGCCTGTAGCTACTTCCTCCCAAGGGATGCTGCTATGTGTGTGTGTTGCACTCCCGAAGCACTATGGGAGAGGAAAAGATGGTAGCGGGAGGCCATCTGCTGTGCCACTTGCCATGTCTGCTTGTGCCAGCACCTCCACCTGCCTCCTATTTCTCAGGTGGGATGTGGAATGGCTCTTGAAAGTGTGGTGTGAACACTACACACCCAAACAAATACACAAAATGTCTCTCAACATTTATATTGCCAGATGTGCAGAGAACTGTGTAAGAATAACATTGTTGCACCTGTAAACAAACCTTATGGCTGTGTGTTTTCACAGCTATGCTAATCACTGCATATACTTTATGTGTGGTGGGTGGGGGAGCACAGATGGATGGCTGCAGAGAGATAAGACAGCTGGGTTGAGAGACAGAGTAAAAAGGTGGTTTTAACAGCAGTCTGTTTTATCTGTGTGTTTCAGCACCGCAGAGTGAGCCTCCCTGTCCTTGACCAACGGATATGGCAGTGACACAGAAGACGAGGCAGATCCATGCCTGGTCTGGGGAAAGTCATTTATTTCCGTTGACCCATTCGGTCAAGTGGATTGAAGCTGAGCTTCCGTACCGCCAACACCACTTCTGCAATTACTGAGTGTGATGGGTCTAAGATTGTGTTAAGATACAGGACTCTGGACCCTTTCTCTCTTGTTGACACCATTAAGCTGTCACTGAGGTTGGGGAGTGTCAGTCAGTGAGTGACTGGTCGCTCACCCATGGCCGCACGACAACTGTTTCAGCTGATTCTCATCAGCACCGCTACCCAACCTAGTGGGTCCTTTGTATTGTATTACAAATTCAGCGTAGGGAAGTTGGTGTGCTTGATAGTTGGATGAAATTGACTATTGTCTTACAAAATGGCCTCCATTCCCCTCTTAAAGTTGGACCTGGTAGTCATTGAAAGTCAAACTCAAAAAGTTGAACTACTGTACGTTCACTCGTCCCCATCAAATAGCACTCTGGTTTCCCAATGCCGAAAACGAATACCATTTACCAAACTTTGTCAAGCCGCGGAAATACAGTCTCGCACTGTAGATAACAGAAGACGGCAATAAATACCTTTTTCAACCATTTCAGGTGCAGCGTATGGAATTTGAATAAGTCGTTTAGACACTCAAGAGGCAGTTCAACCGTGGTCTAATCCAACCTGTGTCAGCCCAGAGCCTTTAATCTCTTCACGGTTTCAGTTATCAAACAATAACAGAAACTCCACAGATCCATTTCGAACTGTAAAATATGAATGTTATTTTATTTCTACAGGTTTGTTGTGCCCATCCATGTATGTTAGATGTTATGCTTGCTTTAGTAGTAATTTGACTACTGTGAGAGCTGTTTTGCAGCAGACAGAATGTCAGCACATGTCATGTGAAAATCATCACACAAGAATAGCCTAAAGCAGCGGATCAGTTAATTCCATGCCATTAGCGTATTAGTCTCACGTCATCTGAGACAATATAAGTAATACATTCAAGTAGACATTGTGGTCCGAACAGGAAGCAATCAACTAAGAAATACTACAGCTCTCTTTGATTGATGCTGTCCATCTGGGCAAGAGAATGTGTGTGGGATGGCAGACAATATATATATTTTTTATTTTTTATTTAACCTTTATTTAGCTAGGCAAGTCAGTTAAGAACAAATTCTTATTTACAATGACGGCCTACCCCGGCCAAACCCTAACGACGATGGGCCAATTGTGCGCCGGTCACGGTATTCGTCGTCTGAAGAAGAGGTATCATCGGACCAAAGCGCAGCGTGTTAAGTGTTCATCCTTGTTTTATTAAAACTGAACACTATAACAAAAATAAACAAGAGAATAACTGAAACAGTCCTGTAAGGTGAAAACACTAAACAGAAATTAACTACCCACAAAAACCATGTGGGAAAGGTACCTAAGTATGGTTCTCAATCAGAGACAACGATAGACAGCTGCCTCTGATTGAGAACCACACCCGGCCAAACGCAAAGAAATACAAAACATAGAAAATTAACATAGAATGCTCACCCAAATCACACCCTGACCAAACCAAAATAGAGACATAAAAAGCCCCCTTTCGGTCAGGGCGTGACAGTGCCGCCGCCCTATGGGACTTCTAATCACAGCCGGTTGTGATACGGCCTGGAATCGAACGAGGGTCTGTAGGTGACGCCTCCAGCACTGAGATGCAGTGACTCAGACCACTGTGCCACTCGGGAGCCCCATTATATATAAATTATATACAATTATTTACATAGGTATTGAAAGAAAAAAACTGTCAAATATTATCCTAAATAAAAGCCAAAAAATGTAGTGTATACCATTGGTGTTAAATATGAGGGTTTCAGCATGAAATATATATATATATATATTTTTTTTTACAGACTTTTACTATGTTAAAACAGTGCATTCGGAAAATATTCATACCACTTGACCTTTTCCATATTTTGTTCCATTACAGCCTTCCTCTACATTTTTTTTTATTTTTTATTCTCAATCTACACACAATACCCCATAATGACAAAGCAAAAACAGGTTTAGATTTTTTTGCAAATGTATTGAAAATAAAAAATGGAAATATCATATTTACATAAGTACTCAGACACGTGACTCAATTCTTTGTTGAAGTGCCTTTGGCAGTGATTACAGCCTTGCGTCTTCTTGGGTATAACACTACAAGATTGGGAGAAACTCCCCTAAATAAAGGTGTGCCATTATTCTCCTCAGATCCTCTTAAGCTCTGTCAGGTTGGATGGGGAGCGTCGCTACATAGCTATTTTCAGGTCTCTCAAGAAATGTTTGATCGGGTTCAAGTCCGGGCTCTGGCTGGGCCACTCAAGGACATTCAGAGACTTGTCCCGAAGCCACTCCTACAATGTCTTGGCTGTGTGCTTAGGGTCATTGTCCTGTTGGAAGGTGAACCTTCTCCCCAGTCTGAGATTCTGAGCTCTCTGGAGCAGGTCAACATCAAGGATCTCTCTGTACTTTGCTCTGTTAATCTTTTCCTCAATCCTGACTAGTCTCCCAATCCCTGCCACTGGAAGATATCCCCACAGCATGATGCGCCACTACCATGTTTCACCATAGGAATGGTGCCAGGTTTCCTCCAGACGTGACACTTGGCATTCAGACCAAGAGTTCCATCTTGGTTTCATCAGACCAGAGAATCTTGTTTCTCATGGTCTGAGAGTCCTTTAGGGGCCTTTTGGCAAACTCCAAGCGGGCTGTCATGTGCCTTTTACTGAGGAGTGGCTTCTGCCGCCCCACTCTATTATAAAGGCTTAATTAATGGAGTGCTGCAGAGATGGTTGTCCTTCTGGAAGGTTCTCCCATCTCCACAGAGGAACTCTAGAGCTCTGTCAGAGTGACCATCGGGTTCTTGGTCATCTCTTTGACCAAGATCCTTCTCCTCTGACTGCTCAGCTCTAGGAAGAGTCTTGGTGGTTCCAATCTTCTTCCATTTAAGAGTGGTGGAGGCCACTGTGTTCTTTATGGACCTTTAATGCTGCAGACATTTTATGGTACCCTTCCCCAGATCTGTGCCTTGACACAATCTTGTCTCGGAGCTCTTCGGACAATTCCTTCGACCTCATAGCTTGGTTTTTGCTCTGACATGCACTGTCAACTGTGGGACCTGATATATTTAGGTGTGTGCCTTTCCAAATCATGTATACACTATGTATTTTTTATCAATGTTTTGGCGTTAAACTGGTGGCCGTTTTGAAAAAAGTTAATACTGAAAATAATGCCATTGTTGATTATATGCTTTTTAAAATTAATTAGGCTATTTTCTCTCTATCCATATGGCTTATCTACTAAATTATGGACAATATGGACACAGATATAATAAATGAGTACTATATATTAATACATATTTTTTTACAGTTATCCAAGTAAAAATTACCAAAGTTATGATAGATTGCCATAGATGTTCTGTTAACTACAAAAAATACTGAAGATTACAGTAACTTTGGTAAATTGCTGGTAGCTTTGCAAAACCTAGCTGTAGAACATGCTGATTGTAAGCCCTTCCAAGGATCAGCTGGCGAAATATTAGCCCAAGGCCTATTTTCAATCCAATCTAATCTTCTTGTCACGTTCCTGACCTATTTCTGTTAGTTTGTTGTATGTGTTAGTTGGTCAGGACGTGAGGTTGGGTGGGCATTCTATGTTTTCTGTTTCTGTGTTGGTTTTGGGTTGCCTGGTATGGCTCTTAATTAGAGGCAGGTGTTTGGCGTTCCTCTAATTAAGAGTCATATTTAGGTAGGCGTTGTCACAGTGTTCTTTGTGGGTGATTGTCTTCCGTGTCTGTGTCTGTACACCACGCGGGACTGTTTACGGTTTGTTCGGTTTGTGTAGCCTATGTTCCTATTCGTGCGTTTTCTTGTTTTATGTAAGTACGTCGTCTAGGTCTGTCTACACCGTTTGTTGTTTTTGTTAGTTAATCAAGTTCTTGTTTCGTTAATAAAATATGTCTGTTCTTTACGCTGCGCCTTGGTTCCCTCAATACTCCTCCTCTTCCGAAGATGAAGAGGCCGTTACAGAATCACCCACCAAATCTCCAGAACCAAGCAGCGGAGTAAACGGAGTAAGGGACAGAAAGAGAAGGAGGAATGGACTTGGGACGATGTATTGGACGGGAAAGGTTGCTACACATGGGAGGAGATCCTGGCTGGTAGGGATCGCCTCCCATGGGAACAGCTGGAGGCACTGAGGAGAGCAGAGGCAACCGGAGAGGGGAACCGGAGTTATGAGGGGACACGTCTTGCACGGAAGCCCAAAAAGCCCGTGAGTAACACCCAAAAATTTCTTGGGGGGGGGGGGCTAAGAGGTAGTGGGCCTAGGGCAGGTAGGAGACCTGTGCCCACTTCGCAGGCTTACCGTGGAGAGCGGGAGTACGGGCAGACGCCGTGTTACGCAGTAGAGCGCACGGTGTCTCCTGTACGAGTGCATAGCCCAGTGCGGGTTATTCCACCTCCCCGCACTGGTAGGGCTAGATTGGGCATTGAGCCAGGTGTCATGAGGCCGGCTCAACGCGTCTGGTCTCCAGTGCGTCTCCTCGGGCCGGCATACATGGCACCTGCCTTACGCATGGTTTCCCCGGTTCGCCTACATAGCCCGGTGCGGGTTATTCCACCTCCCTGCACTGGTTGGGCGACCGGGAGCATTCAACCAGGTAAGGTTGGGCAGGCTCAATGCTCAAGAGAGCCAGTACGCCTGCACGGTCCGGTATTTCCGGCGCCACCTCCCCGCCCCAGCCTAGTACCTACAGTGCCTACACTACGCACTAGGCTACCAGTGCGTCTCCTGAGCCCTGTTCCTCCTCCACGCACTCTCCCTGTAGTGCGTGTATCCAGTTCGGTGCCTCCAGCCTCCAGTTCCGGCACCACGCACTAAGCCTCATGTGCGTCTCCAGAGCCCTGTACACACTGTTTCTTCTCCCCCTACTAATCCTGTTGTGCTTGCCCTCAGCCCGGTGCCACCAGTGCCGGTACCACGCACCAGTTATAGAGTACGCTTTGAGAGTCCAGTGTGCCCTGTCCCTGCTCCCCGCACTAGTATGAAGGTGCGTGTCCTTAGCCCGGTGCCTCCAGTTCCGGCACCACGCACCAGGTCTACAGTGCGCCTTATCCGGCCAGAGCCATCCGTCTCCCCAGCGCCATCTGAGCCATCCGTCTCCCCAGCGCCATCTGAGCCATCCGTCTCCCCAGCGCCATCTGAGCCATCCGTCTCCCCAGCGCCGTCTGAGCCATCCGTCTGCAATGAGCCTGCAAAGCCGCCCGTCTGCCATGAGCCTACAGAGCCGTCAGCCAGACAGGAGCCGCTAGAGCCGCCCGCCAGACAGGAGCCGCTAGAGCCGCCCGTCAGACAGGATCTGCCAGAGCCGCCAACCAGACAGGATCTGCCAGAGCCGCCAACCAGACAGGATCTGCCAGAGCCGCCAACCAGACAGGATCTGCCAGAGCCGCCAACCAGACAGGATCTGCCAGAGCCGCCAACCAGACAGGATCTGCCAGAGCCGCCAGCGAGCCATGAGCGGCCAGAGCCGTCAGAGAGCCATGAGCGTCCAGAGCCGTCAGCCTGCCATGAGCGTCGAGAGCCGTCAGCCAGCCATGAGCGTCGAGAGCCGTCAGCCAGCCATGAGCGTCGAGAGCCGTCAGCCAGCCATGACTGTCGAGAGCCGTCAGCCAGCCATGAGCGTCGAGAGCCGTCAGCCAGCCATGAGCGTCGAGAGCCGTCAGCCAGCCATGAGCGTCGAGAGCCGTCAGCCAGCCATGAGCGTCGAGAGCCGTCAGCCAGCCATGAGCGTCGAGAGCCGTCAGCCAGCCATGAGCGTCGAGAGCCGTCAGCCAGCCATGAGCGTCGAGAGCCGTCAACCAGCCATGAGCGTCCAAATTCGTCAGTCAGCCATGAGCTGCCCTTCAGCCAGAAACGGCTATATACCCAGAACTGCCCCTCAGTCCAGAGCTGTCTCTCTGTCCGGAGCTGCCTTTCAGTCCGGAGTTGCCCCTCTATCATGATCTCCCTCTCTATCTTGATCTACCTCTATATTCTGATCTATCCCTCTGTCTGGTGCTATCCCTATGTCTTGTTCAATCTCTCTGTCCCGGTGCTGTCCCTGTCATTTATGTTACTAAGAGGATTTTGTGGGGGTAAATTGAGGGTGGACATTTGTAGGGGGAGAGGGAGGCTAGGATTGATTATGGTGGGGTGGGGACCTCGCCCGGAGCCTGAGCCACCACCGTGGTCAGATGCCCACCCAGACCCTCCCCTAGACTTTGTGCTGGTGCGCCCGGAGTTCGCACCTTATGGGGGGGGTTATGTCACGTTCCTGACCTATTTCTGTTAGTTTGTTGTATGTGTTAGTTGGTCAGGACGTGAGGTTGGGTGGGCATTCTATGTTTTCTGTTTCTGTGTTGGTTTTGGGTTGCCTGGTATGGCTCTTAATTAGAGGCAGGTGTTTGGCGTTCCTCTAATTAAGAGTCATATTTAGGTAGGCGTTGTCACAGTGTTCTTTGTGGGTGATTGTCTTCCGTGTCTGTGTCTGTACACCACGCGGGACTGTTTACGGTTTGTTCGGTTTGTGTAGCCTATGTTCCTATTCGTGCGTTTTCTTGTTTTATGTAAGTACGTCGTCTAGGTCTGTCTACACCGTTTGTTGTTTTTGTTAGTTAATCAAGTTCTTGTTTCGTTAATAAAATATGTCTGTTCTTTACGCTGCGCCTTGGTTCCCTCAATACTCCTCCTCTTCGAAAGATGAAGAGGAGGAGGAATGCCGTTACACTTCTAAATAATCTATTATTAAAGGACTCGTTGGTATTATGAAGAAACTGAACACACTCATCACAAAACCAGAGAACTAAAATGAAAAAAATGAAGAACAGGAAAAAAAGCCAAAAACAAGTTGTCAGTCAGACCTAAGAGACAAAGAAATAAAGTGAGAGGATGAGCATCTCCTACGATAATGAAGAATGACTGAGCAAAGTTATAGGCGGCAGCACTATCTAAAAGTAAGGCCATTGCTATGCATAAAGCATCGCATTTCAGATTGAACAAGTTGAGACCCACAGCATTTGAGGTTAGACTGCAAAGGAGAGGAGAGAGAAGTTAACCATCTCTCTTCTTTGTCTCTGTTTTGACATGGACTGGAACGCATCATCCTTTAAATAAACAAGTACTAAGTTTGGACTTGTAAAGTTTGGACCAAAATTAAGAATATACCAGGGAAAGATGTGTTTCTAAGTAAAAAACGGTGCTTTGTGTCCCTTTGCGTAGTTCAAACACAATAGATAGTGTGAACAACATGCAACAAAACAGCAGTACTAAGTTGGTTGCTTGTTTTCGAGCGGGATGAGTGAACATTAGCTGCAGGGTCCTGTTTTCAATGCCAATACTAAGGACTGTTTGTTAATATCAAGAAGCTGCTTTCTAAATCACCCAAAGGGATCAAATTTGACAGCGAGGTTATTCAGTCATAACGCATTGCAACAATAGCTTTCTCATCAAGCCAAAAGGCTATTTTTCCACTCATAGCCCCTATTGGCAAGGTTAAAGCTAGAATATTTACAGTTGGAAAGTTGTCTTGATCAGTGAGGGCAACAACTCTCCAGATATAGTAGGATTTAACTTCCCATGGAGTAGATGTCCTTTACGCAGAGATGATTTGTTCATAGTAAGAGGTATCAAAATAATTAAGGTTGAATTCCCCAAGGATTTACTTATAATTGGCCAGATGGACTTGTTCATGTGTTTTATTGTTATCCTCTTTCGCTAAAGGCAGATGTGCAGGGTTAATGTGTGGCCTTTTTGACTGTTGAGGCATTGCCATCCGTCCCTGGCAGTGCCACCTTACATTACGTAGCTCAAGTCATTTGACCAACAACAACAATAAAAACATAAGTTGCACAGTGATGCAACACCAGCCATCCGCCCTGCAAAAATGATGTGATTGGACACATTTGGCTTTGGAGCTGAATAGAAAATAATTTTGGGAATGCTGATAACCTGCCCCCAAAACAATGTTTACATGTATTCATGCTATGAAGAGCTAATTTGTGGTGGCTTGGTTCTCTGTTGAGGCAAATAGATGTTAGAGCCCTGTTTGCTAGCATTGTACACTTACCAAAAGGCAAGATTCTAGCAACAGTCTGGTCACTCCTGAATAGCATTTGCATAATGGAATTATGGGAGCCATGCTATGTCTTTAGTGGACCATTAGGCAGGACTTTACTGGATTTTAATTAGTGGCTTCTGCCTTTAACCTTCCTTAACATGCAAATTAAAGTTCTAAACACTAAGAAATATTTGGTGCACAGGGAGAAAAATGCAAAAGTGATTAACAGGAAATCAACACTGAAAATGTCTATTTCTATGATAGAAATCACAGTTAAGTACACAAATTAGACATAGCAGAGAAAGTGCATGCCTTAAGTTACATGTGAACTGAATTGTACAATCATTTAAATGACTATTTGTTTGAAGTTTTAAGCATTTTGATATTCACCTGCTCATACATGCCAATATCTGGAATAAGAAATCATTCTTATATCAACCACTAAACATGGTTATTATGTAATCTTCTTGCAGAAAAGCAAAAGTAAAAAAAAGTAAAAAATGTAGCTTCCTCATGAAGGTCCACATACATTTCACCTGAGAAATGCATTTTGTTTATTAGAACATGTAACCTTGCCCCCTCTCTAAAGCCACCACCTACCATGCATGCACACACACACACACACACCTTTCTTTTTTCTAAGCATATCCTAATAACACACTGTTCTTGGACTATGAACTTCTAAAATAGCTGTACCATTTGCAATTGTAATGTGCTCATTTAAATTAAACGCTGCTTGCCATGAATACAATTGAACTTTCATGACATGTTAGACAAGACCCTGCCAAAATTACCCATGGACATGGACACATTAATCAAATGAGAGAATGGCCATTAAGCTGGCTAGTGAAAACATCCTTTGGAGGGGTGAAGAGTACGGGTCAGTCTCCTTTTGTTAACCCTGTCTAATTAGAGTCTAAAGTCATCACTGGAAGACAGGGCTAATATAGGACTGCTTTTATACAATGACAAATTAGAACATACCTGTAATTGATTAAAGAAGTGGAGTGTATAAAAATGGTGACATACTGTAGGTGTATGCCCACTTATATCCATTTATCATTATGTATAGGCAGCACATGGGATAATGGTATATATGGTAGCTTGTGCATGCATTTCATTAGTTGTTGTTCTGTTGTGTTGCTTATGCTTGTATACATGTGACGATGTAATTCGCCTATTAATAGTATTATACTGTTATTAACATCTATTATATAGTTATCCTTCCTGTAACTCTTCAGGAGTGGTTCTTTTTCTTTCATTGGTGAAAAGATCAAGAACAAGTCAATTAAAGGCCACTAGCTGTATGGTAAAATCCTATTGCATCATTGCTCAAGACAGACAGCTTGCTCAATAATTCATACAATTAGTTTTTCTCCTTAAGCAAGCTCTCTTGTTTCAGTAACCCGGTTCAACCTTAGCACCCACCTCTGTCTTATTAATCAGTCCCCATCGATTTAGTGTAGAAAGTAATTAAAGCCATGACACGTGTAGTTGATTTTAGACATCTGTATGTGTGTCAAGAATGCAGAAACATACCATGCCTGCCTGTCACTTGGTGTCAGTTATCTATGTTTCTTGGTGAATACGGAAGAGGGTAAACAACGTGCACAAAACATGTGTGTTTTCATCGATTGAGGGGCACCTACAGATAGGTTGTCGTGTTTATATTGTATCATTGGTGAGGCCCAAACGAAGCTTGGCATTACACTGGGTTACATGTTTATTAAATAAGCAATAGCAATACTTCCAATACAATGGCAACACAATTAATGTACATTTACAGGTTACAGATTTTGCTCAAGGTTAGAACTTTGAAACACCGCGGCCAAGTGTGGTGAAGCTCAACATGAGAATTCAGTAGGCCTCTACCTGTACACTATAATCCAAGTGATCTAAGATCCATGGCATCATCTTGGGATCTCTCCCTCCGTGTGTTCTTTCGCAGTGAGGTGAGGCAATAGGATTTCAACTCTCTTGCAACACTCTAAAATGTAAAAAAGTATACTCTCTACGAACATGTTAATTAAATCAGGGGTTGCTGTACTGGCCGTTTACTGCATGGCTACTGCACTGTGGTTGCTTAATGTCTTTTTTAAAAGTCCAATATAAATAACGCTCGCCGTGGTAAGCATTTCACCTAGTTCATTAAATCATACAAAGAGTCATAAATACACCCCTGACCTGCGAATGAATGTGTTGTGTTTAAGAAACAGTGGTGGGTAAACAATTAGCACTGCCGCCCCTCAATGATGAAGCTCCCATTGCCCATTATTAAGACGTGGCGTCTTTTTACAGATTATCCCTGCTGTTTTATGAATTCACAATTACACCTCATTAATGTGTAATTTACATAATTACAAGGAATGGGACAGTGTGCACAGTAGGATGATACACTGTCTGGAACAAGAGAAAAATATTCTATAGGCTGTTGTACAGTACATATTTTGGGGAGTTTGGAGCTTTGTATTGAAATTATACTGTAATACAGCACACAATATATAGGCTGTGAAAGAAGAGACACCAGTTCGAACACTTTAAAGATGGACAGGCAAAGGAGTCTATATATACACGCCTACAGAATACTATTTTGCACTGTACAAAAACGCAGCGCGTCGATAGATTCACTCTTCATGGGTGGCAAAATGGTATCAGTATGTTATATATATATCAAAGACTCAATGTGGAGTTTATGTGCTTTACTTCTGTATGAGATCGTGCTCTAAGGACATATTGATGTAAACTCCAAAATATATGATGTTTTTCTACCATATCACACAGTATATACACATAAAAAAGTATTGAATTAGCACATTTTTACATAATGTATTTTTGGGGGCCAACTTAATAAGGAAAACGAATAACTGAAGTGTG
This sequence comes from Salvelinus fontinalis, assembly GCF_029448725.1. Taxonomy (NCBI): domain Eukaryota; kingdom Metazoa; phylum Chordata; class Actinopteri; order Salmoniformes; family Salmonidae; genus Salvelinus; species Salvelinus fontinalis. Next base: position 11,655,028 of record NC_074699.1, read on the forward strand.
CAGTTGTCCTACCTGTATGCACGGCATGCACACAAAAAGCTTATTAGGCCTCAGCAGGTAGGCCACTTCAATCCACCTTCTCTAGGTTATTTGTAAGATAAATGAAACCACAGAAACAGATGACAGGTCTTTAGCTCAACTCTAAAATGCAATTAACAAGCAAATGAGGCCAGTCAAACCACTCTGACCAATCGGCGCGGGCAACGACCACAGGGGCAAAGTAAAACGCTAAATCATACACAATCTGCAAACTGCTCAGTCAACTTTATTGAGCAGACAAATGGCATGTGACATTGTAACTGCCATTGATTTGTGTATGCAAAGGTTTTATATCAAATCTCTATATATTAATTGTATTTCTGGGCATTTTGGATAAGCAATGTGGACAGCTATGTCTTCCATTCATAATATATTCATGTTTATTTGTTCCAGTTGATTGAATAAAAATGACTCGCCAATGTCAGTGTGTGTGTGATATTTATTCAAATGCAGCCTATAGCATTTGGAAGACCAGTGTGAAGACAGAGAGAAGTACAGATGATATCATGGATTTACCTGAACAAAGAGTCTCTGACACTCAGCCTGGTCTGATTTACTAAGACAGAACATTGGGGTTTAAAGTTTTTTATATTACTGGTTTCAAGGGAGCAATGTAAGACTTGTTTTGGAAACACTGCTGGCACCTACCTTACCCAGCAGTACCCTGGTAGGCTACCATGCCAAGAAGTTTTGTTAATTGTCTTACAGTAATACATCTCCATTACTCCAATTGCATCACTCCTGTGCTTTATCCAAATGTACAAACCCAATCTACTGTCATTACAATACTCTGTAGAACAGAATAACTGGATAATAGCACGTAAGTTAACTGACGGTATGAAAAAGCCACTGGGCTCTGAGACAACAAGCCTAAGCCAGAGCTAAATGCTCAAATGAGATGTTTCATTCTGATGCTAGTGTCCTTCCACTCAGTAGAAAACCAGCAGGAGGAATCCTGCTGCTGCTTAATCTTTTTTTAGTCTAGATACTAGTGTGCATAGGGGTTGTGAGATTTATGGCAGGAGCTGAGCATAGCTGGTGGTGAAAGTCACTGGGGGTTTTCACATCCCTCCATTTGTTTTTCACATTACTGAGGTTTCACTTAATGTGCTCCAAGCATCCCCTTGAGGAGGCTAGGTAGGCCTGTTCTCAAGTTCAGGCTTCATTTAGCTTTACTCTTCTCCTCCTGAGATACACCCAGGCGTACAGATCCTCTCCAGAGGAGCTATTAATACAAGGGGGGAGGGAGGGGTTCAACCCCAAATTCACCCGGCAAGAGAACACTTCATGTTTGTTTGGAAAGGAGGTGGAAAACATATGAAATCAACACTAGACCTCTTAAAATGGCAATGAACAGGCAGTAAACTGATAAACTTGCGGTTCAAAGAGCTTTGTGGGAGAAAAAAAATGACAAATAACTATCCTTTAAAAAGAGAGATGGCAATCAATTAAAAAGTCAATCAACGATATGTGGGAACAGTATCATTATACATGCAACTGTGAGAAACGAGTTTATTCAGGGTGTGCAGATGCCTAACAAACCACATTTTTTCTACAAATCAAATTTGTCTGCCAATCAAAGTTCCTCCAGACACTCATCAGAGAGAAAGAGAGAGTTAATCTAGTCAAGTCTACAGTACTTGTTTTCCCTCTGCCAGTCTCCAATGTGTTGGCCTCACTGTACCTTCACATAAGGACAATGGAAAAGAGGTGATTAATCGTTATTGAAGCAATTATGGGGCAAATATTATTTACACCATCTAAATTGGGCCTGGGTATCTTTCTGCTTACAGAAATTAAAGCTCCAGGGGAGGTAAAATGGACACCAATTAATTTTTGCTGACAGATTCTGTAAAACAGCAAACCGCGACAAAGGAGTTTCCCCTAGAGGACATGATTTCAGCAGGCGGTGAGGATAACTCTCCGTGTGCCTGTAATGCTATATTATTTCCATACAAGTAAAAAAAAAAATACATTTGCACTTAAAATAAATAAATTACATCAACAAATGACCATACACCTTGAAAAGTAGACATGATATGTTTAGGCTACACATTCTCGTTCTCTGCACATACAGCCTGCTTACATCATTTGCATGGGTATATAGAGGGGTGCCTAATCCTCACATAGAAGACCACACAGCGCTCATCAAAAAGCTGTCGCTATGCAGGGTCGAGCCAACAGGAGGCACCAGGTTTGACGAGGATTTATTACCGGCTGCCATTTCCACTAAATGGCATTTTAAGAATCGGAGCCGTTCTCCTTAAATCAATCACACAGCTCACATCCTCTTCTCCTCACAGCCCGGCACAGTTGTGGCAATGACAGGAGTCTCCATAGGCCTAACCTGAACTCAAAGCTCAGCTGCAGAACCACTGGGGTACACAGGTGGTACACTTCAACCTTCCCTTCACTGTAAAAAAAACAAAACACTGAAGGAGTCCAAGGGGTCCACACAAAAAAAACATAGGCCTCACCGTAGCTACGTAGCATGCCAGATGCAGACTACACCATGGGTTGAAGTACTATCCTAATGACCTGTCTCCAAGTTTTTGTATCGACAGTGGGAGCAGATAAACATAATGGTTAGCTGCATAATCAGTCAAACACATTCTTCACAAATAGACAGCGCCATATTCGACTGTTATTGCTTCTATAATATCTCAGTTCCCGTATGTTCAATGCGATGAAATTGCTCTGGTAATGTCAGCCATAAAAAGTACAGTGATTGAATTCAATCTCCTGAACAAACTCTCTGCACTCTCAAATTGGAGTAGAAATGAATGGACTACCAAAGGGAAAGGCAATATTGTACGCTCTTTCCTCAGTGGACAAGGTCAATTGAAGGACGACATGGATTGGCAATCAAAATTGACACCAACGATTGACTATGGCGATTATAGGCATGCAGATGGGGGAGCTTTAAAGGTTATTAATAATGATTTATGGAATTAATTAAAAAGTAAGATAGCACTCCGTGCCTTAAATACATTGAATAAGTTCAGGAAAGGAACCGTTAGCACTTGTGAAAAACCTCAAAATTATTTTAAATGTTCTTATAATGGATGCACCCTGTAGATGAATGAAGGTAAATGTGAAACAGATCAATTGAATTGATAAATGTTGACAATGATTTCACCATATGCCACTTTACATTTTATGGAGGATTTAGAAAATGGAAAAGGTGTAACATGTATGATTAGGCTAAACGGTCACAGCAAAACATGTATGTACACACGCTTGGTGAGCTGTAGAGCAATGGTTCTGATCAATGAGGTAGAACGGACCCCTCATTAGGGTACCTGGCAGGAACCTCCAATGTATGCTACAGTTATCTTTTCAATAGACTTTTTCTGATGGAATGTTGAAACATTTTATAAACTCACGTTCATCAATTTGTTTATGTCGTAATTGAAATCGCAGAAACCATAAAACTAGAGCAATTTATTTTGAGTGCAGTAATAATGTCTAACTGTAAGACTGTTGGTTTGCGACTGGTAATCACTCCACATATTCCAAGCTGACATGTTCTCCTGATATATTGCTGTATGTCCTCTAATTAATCCTTTCTTTAACGAGGCAGGCAAGCAAAACCACTTTGCCCCCTCCCATGCCACTTTCATGTATTCCTTAATTGAATGAGGAAAGTGTACCGGTATTCTGTGACTACACTACGCTGTGGTGCGGCATTGAGACTAGTGAGGATGTGTCTCTTATTTAGCAAGGCTTTTAAGTAAACAGCGTGAAAATGCACTGCACACAGTGCAATCACTATAGAATAGTCGAAACTCAGCTTGGAGTGTACCATCCCAATTACACACCATGGAGAACACATCTATTCTTGCCCTCTGAAGGTGAAGGTCAATAACTACAAAAGGAGAGAGAGTGAGAGAAAGAGAGTCAAAGAAACAAATAGAGTGAATCAGAGAGAGAGAGAGAGAGAGAGACAGAGAGAGAGAGAAAGACAGAGAGAGATAAGTGGTAAAGCCATCAAGGTACTCTAATAAAACACTTCCAACATGGAGCGGGAGACTAATTATCTGCCTCTGCCATGCCACAGCTTCAGAGAGTCTGCAGGCTACAGAGGGACTGAATGACACGTACCCCCATTCAAAAGGTGGGAACAGCTTCTCATGCATGCTATATTACCCCAAAGACGACCGTCGGAGGCAGATAAGTCACTTGCTCCTTCTAGCCTCACTCCTCTGTGGACAGAGATCCTATAATGATACATTTCACTTTAGGCGATTTCCGGGTGATGGGCAGAAACGCGGAAACAAAAATGTGCACACTGTGGGACATCATCTCTGACCCCCATCAAACAGTCCTGTTCTCGTGTCTTGTGTTAAGGCGACATAAAGCCACCCCTCATTTCTCTGGGTCCATCTCTAATGGGATTTGGGTTTTATAATAAGCTTCTCTCTTCTCTCCAATCCTTCTCTCTTGTCCTGACATTCCAGTAAATTATTTGAATTTTAAACGTGACAAAAATCCACTGAGCAGGCTTCAAACAGGATAGTTTGTGCTTGCCTCTGTTAACTCAGCCCTTCCAGGTAAGCGTGCCCTGTAAAGTGACAGAGAAGGTGATGTACTGAGAATGTAGGGCACCATGTACATGCTACACACACTAGGTGGCTTTCGAAAACTATCAGCTTTGTGTAACTGATTCTAGAGCCAGATGCATCAGTGTTTAATGCATATCGGCTGAGCACCAACAGAGCCCAAGGGTTTGTGTTATCTGTTTTAGCCTCAGAGCCGAGGGATTTCACACAATGGACAGTAATACATATACTTTTGGCAGGGTAAAGCAATGTGCCTTTTTGGTGTGTTTATTTCAAGAAAAATGAATAAATAGATGCATGACTGCTGCCTAAAGAATAATAGCAATTTCCCAATAAAATGTAACCTTGACCAAACATATAATAAACCTAACGATAAACCCAGACGCAAAATGAATAAGTGGAAAAAACACATATAAATTCAAAACCAGAAATCTGTGATTTAGATCTGGCCAAGACAAAGTGTCTTAGTAGCATCTATTTATCAGAGTGTAGTGTTTGTCGTACATTTAATCTTGATCCAGCTGAAATGTTCATTGTCACAGCTGATTAGGAGAGTAATACATACCCCCATTAATAACTGCTTTGACAACGTTGGAGTGATTTATTTTATACCGACTGTGGACAGGTCCTGAGGTTTGACAAGACATGCAAAGCTTAGGACCAGCGCGCCAGTGACTAACATAAAATACTCCAAGTAACCGGCTGGCTTTACACCTCAATAGCTTTGACTTTCAATCCAACATGAATTTGCAATTAAGAGAGAACCCTTTTTGAGCTTGGTTAGGCATTACAATATTAGAAAGGGTCATTCAACACACGAGCGTATGAGTCACAGCACTTTCATTCACACACTCCGTCCCTTTCATCTGTGACAGATAGACCTAGATAACTATACCTTTCTTGAATAACAACTTGATTCAATGGTTGGGCAAATAAAACCAACAGCAGTTGACCCACATCAATCTTATCCAGCACAAACACATCCGTATACTCAATGTAATCTGTGTGTAACAGTGCTGTTTCTATCCCTCCCCTTGCCCCAACCTGGGCTCGAACCAAAGACCCTCTGAACACATCGACAACAGTCACCCATCAAGCATTGTTACCTATCACTCCACAAATGCAGTGGCTCTTGTAGAGCAAGGAAAACAACTACTTCAAGGTCATAGAGCGAGTGACGTCACTGATTGAACGCTGCTGGCGCACCATTTACTTGCTAGCCATTTCACATCAGTTACGTGGGTGTGCGTGTGTGTGCATGGGTAACTATGTGATGAGTCAACAACATGGCTGGCACTAACACACTCTGCCTGCTGTCTGCCTGGTGAGGTGACAGAATGATGTGGAGATATGACGTGACACCAGGGGCAGCACTCGCTGGTCAGACAAATGAAGCCTGTCAGCTTTTCCCCCACAAAGATCAACCACTCTCTCTCAGTTCTGTGGGCAGAGAGGTAGGTGTATGAGTCTATTGTGTTTTTGATCTTACCTTTCATGACAACCGCCGGCCCTGAGACCATCCATCTTTTCAACCTCACTGGGGAATCACCTTTGATTGTGGAGAGCAGCCCCAGTCGGCAGGGCACAGGGGATGTAACTTGGGAGGAATGGGAATGAATATATAATAACTTGGCCTGTTGTTGCTGGGTGTGCCATAGTATACAGTATGTAGCATTGCATGTGGTAAGGCATTGACCAACATCCCACTGGGCAAAAATGGGTTGAATCAACGTTGTTTCCACATCATTTCAACAACAAAAAATGACATGTGATGTTGAATCAACCTGGATACTGATTGAATTATGTTTTTTTCAGCAAACTTTGACCTAAATCCTATGACATGGTGAAATGTTTTGTTGATTTCACTTTAGTTGACAACTCAACCAAATGTAAATCAAATCTTGATGTTGAAATGATGTCTGTGCCCAGTGGGATGGGTTTGACTGATTCTATTTAGATAAGCTCTCAGTCCAATAGCAATTTATCTGGATATCAAACTAAAATGTCTGGTTATTCAACATAAAGCGCTTGTAAACTGTGGTATCTGTCCATTTTAATGTATATTAAAAAACCCTAGAGTCTATTGATGCACCGGTAACATAATAAAAAAATCCCCATCAAAATCCATCAGCTTATGCTAGAGATATTGTACCGTATCTGTTTATTGTTGTTGCGTGGGCTGAGGTGGAAGGTGGCAGAGATACAGCGGTGTTTGTCAGACCATGAGATACCCCGAAAATCACTCTTCTCACAAAAACGTCCGTAGCATCCGAACGGTTTGGCCTGCAAACTATTACGGAAAGGGGAGACTCTCACGAAACGATGGTGTTCTCCGTTTTGCTCTACGACCCCCACAAGTGTCACGGGAATCGTCTGAAGATAACCGGTACAAAAAAAAATGAATGGAAGCATGGGTGTAGTTTTGTGCCCACCCTCTAAAAAATATATACATTTCCTGAGCTTTCTTATATCTCCTAGATATAGGACGGACACTTCAAAACCTTGTTCCTTATGATTTCTTTTTTTACTGTATTTTTTGCCCGATTCAGGAAACTAGGCATATGTCGCAAGTCACGACTTCACAGGAGAGCCTTGTGAACGTATTTTTATTTTATTTGTCAAAATGTGTTTTTTCATGTGCCTTAAAACTTCTTATGGCTGCAAGGGGCAGTATTGAGTAGCCAGTTAAATCGTGCCCATTTCAAACGGCCTCGTACTCAATTCTTGCTCGTACAATATGCATATTATTATTACTATTGGATAGAAAACACTCTCTAGTTTCTAAAACCGTTTGAATTATTTCTCTGAGTGAAACAGAACTCATTCTGCAGCACATTTCCTGACCAGGAAGTGGAATGTCAGAAATCGATGCTCTGTTCAACTTCATGCCTATACATGGGCAATGAACGTAAGAGTCTATGTACACTTCATACACCTTCCCCTGGTTGTCAAGAGGCGGTGAGAGAAGAAATTTCATGTCTATCTTGGTCTGAGGTGGAATTAAAACTCTTTGTATGACGTGACCGTCCATTTCCTGTTTCTGGAGCGCGCGAAAGAGGACATGGATTTGCCTTCTGTTTAGCTGTCGTTATGGACGACTAACATCTCCAGTTTAGATTTTATTTGATACATGTGACCATATCATCGTAAAGTATGTTTTTTCAATATAGTTTAATCAGATTATTGAAATTTTTTCGGGAGTTTTGCCGTGTTCCGTTTTCTGACTTTGTTGACGTTGGAGAGATCCGTGCCACTTGGCAAGTGCCCATGCTAAATGAAGAGGGAAATTTGCCGTTCCAGATAAAATTAGTCACTAACCAAGAAACAACTTCATAAGATGACAGTCTTATAACATGTTTTACAATACATTTATGTTTTGTTCGAAAATGTGCATATTTGAGGTATAAATCATAGTTTTACATTGCAGCCACCATCAAAAATAGCACCAAAGCAGCCAGAATAATTACAGAGAGCAACGTGAAATACATAAATACATGGTGTACAGCAAATGAATGATAAACATCTTGTGAATCCAGCTAATATTTCCGATTTTTTAAGTGTTTTACAGCGAAAACACATTATAGAATTATATTAGCTTACCACAATATTTATTTTATTTTATTTATTTCACCTTTATTTAACCAGGTAGGCTAGTTGAGAACAAGTTCTCATTTGCAACTGCGACCTGGCCAAGATAAAGCATAGCAGTGTGAACAGACAACAACACAGAGTTACACATGGAGTAAACAATAGACAAGTCAATAACATGGTAGAAAAAAGAGAATCTATATACAATGTGTGCAAAAGGCATGAGGTAGGCAATAAATCGAATAATTACAATTTAGCAGATTAACACTGGAGTGATAAATCATCAGACGATCATGTGCAAGAAGAGATACTGGTGTGCAAAAGAGCAGAAAAGTAAATAAATAAAAGCAGTATGGGGGTGAGGTAGGTAAATTGGGTGGGTAGTTTACAGATGGACTATGTACAGCTGCAGCGATCGGTTAGCTGCTCGGATAGCAGATTTTTAAAGTTGTTGAGGGAGATAAAAGTCTCCAACTTCAGAGATTTTTGCAATTCGTTCCAGTCGCAGGCAGCAGAGAACTGGAAGGAAAGGCGTCCAAATGAGGTTTTGGCTTTAGGGATGATCAGTGAGATACACCTGCTGGAGCGCGTGCTACGGGTGGGTGTAGCCATCGTGACCAGTGAACTGAGATAATGCGGCACTTTGCCTAGCATAGCCTTGTAGATGACCTGGAGCCAGTGGGTCTGACGACGAACATGTAGCGAGGGCCAGCCGACTAGGGCATACAGGTCGCAGTGGTGGGTCGTATAAGGTGCTTTAGTAACAAAACGGATGGCACTGTGATAAACTGCATCCAGTTTGCTGAGTAGAGTATTGGAAGCTATTTTGTAGATGACATCTCCGAAGTCGAGGATCGGTAGGATAGTCAGTTTTACTAGGGTAAGTTTGGTGGCGTGAGTGAAGGAGGCTTTGTTCCGGAATAGAAAGCCGACTCTAGATTTGATTTTGGATTGGAGATGTTTGATATGAGTCTGGAAGGAGAGTTTGCAGTCTAGCCAGACACCTAGGTACTTATAGATGTCCACATATTCTAGGTCGGAACCGTCCAGGGTGGTGATGCTAGTCGGGCGTGCGGGTGCAGGCAGCGAACGGTTGAAAAGCATGCATTTGGTTTTACTAGCGTTTAAGAACAGTTGGAGGCCACGGAAGGAGTGTTGTATGGCATTGAAGCTCGTTTGGAGGTTAGAGAGCACAGTGTCCAGGGAAGGGCAGGAAGTATATAGAATGGTGTCGTCTGCGTAGAGGTGGATCAGGGAATCGCCCGCAGCAAGAGCAACATCATTGATGTATACAGAGAAAAGAGTTGGCCCGAGAATTGAACCCTGTGGTACCCCCATAGAGACTGCCAGAGGACCGGACAACATGCCCTCCGATTTGACACACTGAACTCTGTCTGCAAAGTAGTTGGTGAACCAGGCAAGGCAGTCATTAGAAAAACCGAGGCTATTGAGTCTGCCGATAAGAATATGGTGATTGACAGAGTCGAAAGCCTTGGCCAGGTCGATGAAGACGGCTGCACAGTAATGTCTTTTATCGATGGCGGTTATGATATCGTTTAGTACCTTGAGCGTGGCTGAGGTGCACCCGTGACCGGCTCGGAAACCGGATTGCACAGCGGAGAAGGTACGGTGGGATTCGAGATGGTCAGTGATGTAAGAAATTGAAATAGAGACTGGAAACTAGCAATAACTACACTTCAACATAAGCCATATATTATACAAAAACACACATACTCCTCATTTCTCTTGGATATATGCTGGACTTAAGACACCAACTATAGACACACATAATTCCCCTCCCCCATAATAACCACAGACACACCCAACCCATGGTTGGACCTCAGGACAAAGAACTCTCAGGAACCAATGGAACGTGGACACCAGGCCTGATCAGGACTACCCAAGACCCAGATCGACCAACCGGAAGGCCGGACTCGCAGATCTACCTACTTTGCTTGTTGTCTATATAGTACTGAACATTTCTGGAAACTGCCTCTTTCCCGGACGATTCACTAGGAGTCAGACTGGAAGAGCCTTGCTGCAAGATTTTACTAAGATATCTTTACATGTAATTAAACGGCCTTATTATAAAATTATCCACCTCGTCCTATTGTCTCCTCTTGTTCTCCTGTCAACAGTAAACGTTTTATTAACAGACTTGGTAAGCAGAGGATGGTCAAAACATATTTTAATTCGGCCCAATAGAAAATTCATAGGACAGGAGACGAGAGGGAGAAAGATTCCAGAGGAGAGGTGACCTTTGAGGGAGAATCGCGATTCAACCCACACAGGAAACTGATCAGAGAGCTCGAAACTAAAGAGGTGAGCAGAGACCCGTTTAACCGAAATCTGTATATTGTATTATAGCCAATATCTAAATTTAATGATCAGGAGTACTGTGGTGAGTGTGAATTGTTGCTAAATTTATGTGGAATTGTTTAGAATCTAAGGCATAGTGTAAGGATATCTGCGTTAAAAATGTATTCCAAGTAGTCTGATATACCAGTGAGGAATTGAATAGCGAACCTGAGTCTACTGGAGTTGGCATTCCAGCAGACAGAAGGCTATGCTGTATGTATTCCAAGTAGTCTGATAACAGTGAGGAATTAAATGAATTTTGTCTGAAATGTATTCCAAGTAGTCTGATATACCAGTGAGGAATTGAATAGCGAACCTGAGTCTACTGGAGTTGGCATTCCAGCAGACAGAAGGCTATGCTGTATGTATTCCAAGTAGTCTGATAACAGTGAGGAATTAAATGAATTTTGTCTGAAATGTATTCCAAGTAGTCTGATATACCAGTGAGGAATTGAATAGCGAACCTGAGTCTACTGGAGTTGGCATTCCAGTAGACAGAAGGCTATGCGTGGTATTCTGTATGTATTCCAAGTAGTCTGATAACAGTGAGGAATTAAATGAATTTTGTCTGAAATGTATTCCAAGTAGTCTGATATACCAGTGAGGAATTGAATAGCGAACCTGAGTCTACTGGAGTTGGCATTCCAGTAGACAGAAGGCTATGCGTGTTATTCTGAATGTATTCCAAGTAGTCTGATAACAGTGAGGAATTAAATGAATTTTGTCTAAAATGTATTCCAAGTAGTCTGATATACCAGTGAGGAATTGATGAAATTAAATGATGAAATATGAAATAAGTTGCATGAGCAGAACCGGGACTAGTCGATAACGCCAAATCAATCTGGGTGATTGAACGTTCCACGAGACCGAATGCTACTAATTAGCTATATGCTAAGTTCAGGCTGCAGTTCATAGTGACCGCCGAGTCAGAATCTGTGGGCCGCGTTGAAGCAGCCATTTGCGGCTGATGAGTTGACCTGCTTTTCCCCTCTTGTGCTGTTGGCAAATCCTTAAGGGTTAGAATTCATTTGAAAATTATTATAGAAGCGCGTGAATTACTAGTATATTGTCCCAAAAGGAAATTTCCGAAATGTTTTGGCAAAGTATTTAATTAATCGAAAAAGTTCAAATTAATCATAAAAGTTAAAAGAAATAATATCTTTCGAATTAAAGACCTTATAGTTGCCATTCCAATTATATCAGGAGCGCCTAAATTCGTTAGTATATTGTCCCCAAAGGAAACTTCTGAAATATTTTGCCAAAGTATTTAATTAATTAAATTAGCGAAAAGCAATAATATTTTTTATTATAAGTACCTAAAAAACTGTCATTCCAATTATAACAGGAGCGCGTGAATATATTCGTATATTGTTTCAAAGAGATATAGCTGAAATATTGTTGGAAAACGAAAATAATTCATCGAATACACGGCAATAAAATCCTTTGTCCACGCGAGTCGGACACGAGACTGGGGGAGCTAGGGGAAGAAAAATACATCGCTGGTTTCGATCAGTGACGGGCTAAAGTATACAAAGATAATAATAGACCCAGACATAGCTTAACGACAAAATGACCACGACTATCGTCCCCAAACACAAATTCAACGAATATTTAGATCAGAGAATGAAAGACAGAGCAGGCGGGAAATTACACTACAAACCCGTTAAAAGAATTTGGGAGGAAGTCAGGCTAAGATGGACTCAAACAGGTTTCCTTAGTGGAGTCGCCCCATCAAAAGGGCAACTCCTCATTATGGAGAAAGAATTGGAGGAAGCAGTGAAGCAAGGGATAGAATGTGAAGTTGAGAAGAATAAGAGTCACTTATTTAAAAAAGAAGGGACAAAGCAAAGGGAAAAGGCACAGGATGAGATGAGAATAGGTTTATGGGCAATTGAGGAAATTAGGAAAGCTCTCCCTTACCGGAAACCTGATACGATGGGAGTGGTCACTGGAGCACCAACTGACACCAAAGAGGGCAGGCCCAATAATAATGATGGCCCACCTACCACCACAGCAACCCCATCGGCCCCCACCCATCTATACCCAGAACTGCCACAGGGAGAGAAAAAAGCACCACCTCCCTATTTTCAAAATCCATTCACTCAGCAATCACCTCCCCCCTTCCAGGGCATGTCTGACGAATATGCTCCATGGCCCTGAAGCTGCGCACCACTAACCTACACTCATCATTGACCTGGACTACTGAAGCATCAAAGGCTTTTGCACTCTTGAAAACAGATCTCTAAGTGGCAGTAGCCTTAACCTGTTGGGGATGGGGGCGCTGTTTAGACTATTTATGCTAATGTGGCTAATTTTTTAAACGGCTTCCCACAAAATCCTTGATCGTACAATATGCATATTATTATTATTATTGGATAGAAAACAGTCTATAGTTTCTATAGGAGTTGAAATTTTGTCTCTAAGTGGAACAGAGCCCATTCTACAGCAATTTCCCTGACATGGAGTCAGATTTGAGAAACGTTGGCCACTTTTCTGAAGTCATTTAAAAGGGCTCTGTCGTTGCTATGACTATACGGACACTTCTTACGTCTTCCCCTGGATGCCTTTACGTGATGACGATTCCAACGGGCTCGATTGCTCGTTCACAGGCCCTACAAATGAAAAAAACCTTTAGCTAGCAAGTCTTTTCTTGCTGCGTAACGCGCGTGGAAGACACCGACCCTCTCCTGTTCCAAGCGTTAGTTTAGCCTGTTATATTTCTCCGGTCATCTTTTCACTCGTTATAGGAGTTACAAACATCACAAAGTAGTTAATTTAAAGCGTTTTATAGCAATTTATATCCGTTTAGTGCGATTTTGGGACATTTATTTTTGCAACGATGTGAAAAGTTGGTCACGCTTTTCAGTTCATCCCGAACGTAGTTGACATTTCCACATGGCAAGAGGACAGCTTTCCACCAAAAGACGATTTCTCCCAAGAAAGGATCCTTTGCCCAAGATACTGATGGAAGAACAGCTCAAGGTAGGACATTTTTATTATGATAAATCGTGTTTCTGTCGAAACATTTTAGTGGCTTAGGACGCCATGTTTTTTGACGTAGCTTCGCTTGGCGCAAACTGTATTGAAAAGTAAGGATAAATTAAAAAATGTAATAACGCAATTGTATTAAGAATTAAATTGTCTATCAATCCCTGTCCACCCTATATTTTTTAGTCACGTTTATGAGTATTTATGTATAAGAGTAGATCACTGTCTAAGTGGCGCAAGGACGTTTTCTTTACCAGCTTGTCTACATTTCACATTGTCTAACCATGATTTTGGTGGCTAAATATAAACATTTTCGATCAAACTGTATATGCATGTTGTAATGTGATGTTACAGGAGTGTCATCGGAAGAATTCTGAGAAGGTTAGTGAAAAAATTAATATCTTTTGGCGATGTTGACTTTTATCGCTCACTTTGGCTAGAATCAATGCTGGGCTGCTAATTGCTATGTGCTAAGCTAATATAACGATTTATTGTGTTTTCGCTGTAAGACACTTAGAAAATCTGAAATATTGTCTGTATTCACAGGATCTGTGTCTTTCGATTCGTGTATGCTGTGTATTTTTACGAAATGTTTGATGATTAGTAGTTAGGTAAACACGTTGCTCATTGTAATTATTCTAGTCCATTTGTGATGGTGGGTGCAATTGTAAACTATGCCATCTACCTGAAATATGCACTTTTTTCTAACAAAACCTATCCCATACCATAAATATGTTATCAGACTGTCATCTAATGAGTTTTTTTGTTGGTTAGGGGCTATAAATATCTTAGTTTAGCCGAATTGGTGATGGCTACTGGTGTTGGTGGACAAATAAAAGATGGTGGAATATGCTAATGTGTTTTTAGGTAATAGATGTACATCTTTACATATTGTGTCTTCCCTGTAAAACATTTTAAAAATCGGAAATGTTGACTGGATTCATAAGATCTGTGTCTTTCATTAGCTGTATTGGACTTTAATGTGTGAAAGTTAAATATTTTAAAAAAATATTTTTTTTGAATTTCGCGGCACTGGTTTTTCAGTGGGGGGGGGGGGGGTGTGCCGCTAGCGCCACGCTGATCCTAGACAGGTTTTAAC